>NW_023330910.1:0-56569 GCF_011100685.1 Canis lupus familiaris
AGGTTGAAACAGTGCTTTAAATAAGGGAACAGAGAAATTCAGTACATGTAAAAAAAAAAGTTTAGCCAGGAGTGGTAGGAGTTCCTCCCTGTATTTACATCTAGATCTATTGGAGCAAAGAGAAAAGAATATTCGACCCTCCTACACATGACAGGCTGTATGATATATTAGAAAGGGAATGAATGTGAATTAATTGGAAACTGCAGATTCCATTCCAAGCCCCCATCCTGCTGTGCACCATCTATTTGGCCAGATATAAATAACAACCTCTCCAAATGTTTTATTCATATTGTAAAACTGATAAAAAAGATCCTGACTTACCCACTTCAGGGAATTGCTAAGGGAATCCAAGAGATAATAGAAATTGCCTTCATAAAATCTTAAAAGCCACGTAAGCATTTAAACCCACCATTCCAAGTTTTCCTTTTATTTATTTTTTTAAGATTTTATTCATTTATTCATGAGAAACACAGAGAGGATAGAGAGAGAGAGAGAGAGCAGACACAGGCAGAGGGAGAAGTAGGCTCCTCACGGGAGCCTGAGGTGGGACTCGATCTCGGGACTCCAGATCAGCCCCTGGGCTGAAGGCAGCGCTAAACCGCTGAGCTATCCGGGCTGCCCCCAAGTTTTTCCTTTTAGGAGAAGGTAGGTGAGAATCACAGTAAAGAATATTTCAGCAGGAGATCTAGCTAGACCTCTGGCTCTGCCCCAGAGTAGCTGTGTGATTCTCCAACACAGCATGCACCCTTCTCGAATTTCTGCTGCTTACCTATAAAAGGTGGAAAAGTCTGATGGAATATTAAAAATCACAGATTTTAGAACCTGAACATTTGGCAGAGTACCATATATTGCGCAAAACTCTTTTTCCCTCCAGATTTTTTATTTCAAGAGAAAAATGACTTAAAGTCAGAGGGACCTGTAGCTGCTGTCCAATGCCATGTGTCCACCTTTAGAAATTTAATCACAGATTATTGGGGGTAGTCAAAGAGGAAAGCAACTTAACATGCTTTGGCACAACCTTAATTGCATGATAAATGTACTTCCAAATAACTCTGACCAAATTCCACTGGCTTTTAATTCAAGGATATAGTGATCTTTCATATTCCTTAGACATTCTGAATGCATCTTAAATACACATTACGAAAGCCATTATCTATACCTGAAAAGGCTTCCTGCTGGAAAGATTGAGGCGTTTCCTCATCCATCTGTTGCCTTGATTCCCAAATATCTGCCACAGCAGCTGTCTCTTGTGTTACTCTCAAACTCTCTGGTAGATGGCCAGCCTATAATATGCTTTCCAAACATGTGGTAATATAAGCGGAAGGTGCAGCCCCCTGCATCGGTGGCATTGAGGACAGGGCTGAGGAAAGTAGCTCTGTTTTGGAAAACCTGTGGCTCCGAAGATTCTATGTAGAGATAGTGTCCTTTAGCTGTGCCCAAGGTATGAGCCTTCATTGGCCCTGTATTAAGTGTTGAAGTTGGACCGTGCTTCCTGGTCCAATCAACGTCGTCTTCTGTATCTTGTTCCCAGTTACAGATTCCATTTTCAAAGTTACATTGGAACTCAGGTACTGAAATTGGCATGAAATAACAACAAAAAAATAATTAAGGACAAAAAACATGATTAAGAATACTTGTTGATATTTGGCTCCTGCCAAGGTTAATGATTTTAATGTTTTTTAAATGTGACACTAAAAGTTTTTAAAAAGTGAATAAATCCTAGATTTATATCAAGTAATAATATTTTATAGACTGGGGGGGGCATTACTTCAGCCATTATTTTCCAAATGCCTTTTATACCCATCCTTCACCATTTCCAGCACTATAACTTTATGCAAATGATGAGGGCACCATGGCTGACTCAATACTATAAACTTCTGGCTCAGTCGATTTCAACCTTAGCCAAATGTCCCAATCACCAGTGAATGTTAAAAATCAAAACAAAACAAAAAACATGAAGTTCCAGAACTTATCTTGAGGGATGTTGATTTATTTTTTTAAAGATTTATTTATTTTAGAGAGAGAAAAGGGGGGTCAGGGGACAGAGGGAGAGATAATCTCAAGCAGGCTCTCCACTGAGCACAGAGCCCTACAGGGGCTCAGTCTCACAACCCTGAGATTATGACCTGAGCCGAAATCAAGAGTTGGATGCTGAACCAACTGAGCCCCCCTAGCCCCCCCGGAGATGTTGACTGAACTGCCACAAATAGTGCGGTTGAACATCAAGATAATTCATTATCTCCCTTGGCGATTCTAACATGCAGAACTGAAGATCATACTTTAATAGAGTCCAATCTTTCAGAATCACCTGATGTGTACAGCATAATTGCTTGCTCCATGGCGAAGCTCCATACCAGCACTACCTGGTTAGATGGGGGATGGGGGACCGAGCAATCCATATTTTTAACAAGTATCAACATGATCCTGATGCCAGCATTTTCCAGACCTCAGGCTGAAAAACTCCTCCCTTTGGTTTCATCTTGCCCCAATTCCACATTTCCCTCCATCAGTGCCAGAAAGACCATTCTTCTGCCTTCCATGGCAATTTATCATTTTCTTCCTGTACATACATGCTCATTTAATCCAAACTGAAATCTAAGCTCTTCTTTCAAGCTTTACCTTTCCCAAGTTAAATTAACTTCCTGTTTGTCCCTGGCCAGCCTTTTCTTAGCATACACCACCTTCCCCACTTGCCTTAAACACCTCACTCCTCTCTCCTTCTCTATTTATGCCTCCTGTTGTGCTGCGGGCTCTTGGCAGCATCTCCTGAGAGGCAGTCTTTTCTTCTCACTGGATTGCAGCTCCTTTGAGCTGGAGCTTTTAAGCTTAAAACTCCTTCCAGGCACTAGAAGAATTCAAAGCACTTATAAAGGCTTGACTAGCCCCTCCTCACCTAGCTTATCTACCACAATTTCCAGAATATAGTAATGTAGTCATTTTCAGGATGTGAACATTTTGTTGACAACAAGGATTTGTTTTTAGAATAAAAACATTTAGCATTATTTGGGTAGAAGGAACAGAGTTAGAATTAATGCATAGTTTTACATTTTAGCTTCATTCACCAAAGTTAATATTTTTTAAACATATAAATGTCAGCTGTCCTTTCACTATTCATCTTAGTAAATGCACTTGGTGCCAAAGGGGAATAAATATTCTGAAACAATAAATATAAGCAAATGTGGATAAATGCAGCCGGGCTAGAACAAATCATCTGTCTTTGAAAACCACGGAACAGGAGCTTAGAACTAATGATGGGAGCCCAGTGAGTAAATGTCAAATGGGAGATGAGCTTTTGTTTGATATTTCCTCACTTGTGACTAATCAAGCCCAGCTGTGACGTGAACTGGGGACCCACAGCATACTCTCCGGTGTCAATCTTTGGCTGTGGAGCAGAAGGAGAATGTCAAGCTGCTAAGTTTTTTGACATAAAACTGGCACTAAAAAAAAAAAAAAAAAAAAAAAAAAAAACTGGCACTAAAGCCAACAGATTTTGATATTGTCTGTCTTCATATTGACTGTATGTTCAATCTCTATTTTGAAAGGGAATGCACGTAGCTCCACCTTCAAATAAAAAAACCCTATCTCTAAACGTAGGAAGATTTAGGAAATAAAACATAGATTTCTGGATGCCTAATGCTTTCTATGGAATCCAGGAACACATTTATATGGAAAGCTGCGAGAGAAACTGACACTCTGATACCACTACTGTTCTCTTTCACTAATATTTAGTCACAAGTAGTATTCTGATTATTATAGTTGTACTGACATAACTCCATCTAAGTTAATAGTAGTTTTAAGAATAATTTGCTTTTTTTTTTTTTTTTTTTTTGAGGAGTGGGCTTCGGAGAGCTTCAGAAAGATGAAAAAGCTTTCTAAAGCCGCAAAAATAAATTACCTTGGGGACAAGTTACACTTCTTATGTTAGCCATTGTCTAAATTATCAACTTTATTCATATCCACTCAAAGAATTAGTTGTGTAATGAGATGCATGGTAATTCTGACTTCAATCCACCTGACTGTATCAAAGATCACATATATGCAGCATGCTGTACAATAATTTATATGGAAATTTCTTAATGCAGTGTTTCCTATGATGCACCAAGCATTTTATGGCTTCACTTTGGTTTATAATTAGCCTCTCAATGTAATAGGCATATAGGTTGAATTTTAAGAATTATTGCTATTTCTGGACAAAGAAAGATGCAAATTCTTTTTCTGATTGATTTTGTAATTGAAGTAAAAACAGCTATAAGCTTCTGATTCATTTTCAGGAGCAAGTGCAATGGGCACTACGTGGTGCTAGGTTTATTAAATTATAAAATGTATACAATCATCAGATACCATAAACTTTCTGGTAATTTAAACCAGAAACTCAAGACTTACCTTTGACACAGCACTCCCTGCTCCCTATAGCCAAAACATCATCAAATGTCCCTCCTAAGTATTTCCCCAAACATCAGTCCCTCCATCTCCATCACTGCCGCTGTGATACAGGCTGCCCACCCCTCCTCAGTGGATTATCGCAATGGCCTCCTGATGGGTCTCCCAAATCCACTCTCCTCCAATCCACTTATCACTCTGTATCTACACTGACATGTTTTAATATGCCAATTTTATTATACCACTTTCCTTCTTAAAAACCCTCAAATGAAGAAAAACTTTCCTAATATAGACTATAAATATCTGCAAATCTGGCCTCCTTCACATTTCTGTCCTTATACTGCACCCTATCTCTCCTTCACCTCCTCGCTCCTACCGCACTGGCTGGCCTCCATCTGCTACACGGTCACATATCAGGGCTTTTGCATATATATGCTTTGACTTTTTTATTTTCAGATCTCAGCTAAGTCATCTCCTTTAGAAAGTTTAATACCATTATTATAAAGTCACCGCACTCCTCTCCATATCTCCCATCAAAGCTTCCAGTTTGTATTTTTAAAACAATATTTGAATAATATCTACTTCTCAATTAGACTGTAAATTCCATGAGATCTGAAACTCAGTCATTGTGGTTAGCACTTTATCTATAGTATCTAGTTAATAAGTCCACATAACAAATATCGGTAACCTGATTAATCAACCACTCATCACGGTCGTCAACTCTGGAACAATGCTTCCTGTCTTTGCCTTGATTGGCTAGAAAACAGTGAACAAATCAAGATCTCCACTGTAAAAATACGATGGACCAAAATAATAATATAATATAATAATAATAATAATAATAACACAACAACAACAAAGCACTTACCACAGTCAACCTCATCAGTATGATCACCACAATCATCTACCAAATCACATAACAGAAGTTTTTCTATGCAAGCCTTGCTGCGTCGACAGCAGAAAAAGTCCGGCTCTTCACAGCTCTCTGCAGGAAGAGAAAGGGTACAATTTTCAAATCTGATGTCATCAATAGCTGAGACTCCGTCATAAATGCCAAGATGACTTTATCTAGTGACAAATGGAAGGGCTGAGTAAGGCGTCCAAGCTGAATAGTGGCCTGTGACCACTGGTTGCCCTGGTTACACAATACTCTCCAGAGTACTGTAGAGTCGTTGGAATCTTCCACATGTAGCTGTAGCTCAGCTGCTCCCACTGACAGACCATGGTCATAAAACCTGAAAAAGAACAAACACAAGGAATGGAAATGATTTATTGCATAGACTAAATATTTAACTTATAGGCTTTTCCACTCAGTCAACCGTTGATTAATAATTAGCTACAATGGACGCCTTTATTTCTTGCAGTAATCATTGCTGCTCATATGCGAGAGCATATCTGCTGAGGTGCATACTCTGGCTCTAGGACCCTGGGAGCCTTTCTCAAGGAGTTCCATCTAGAACAGAGGAGGCAGAGTTAATTAAATTATAATCCACTGTTGGAGGGAAAGAGTCTCTTTCATCTAAAGAAAGAACACAACAAATACTGATAATGTGCTTCTAAGTAAAATGCTAATTGTATAAATATAACAGTACCTATTTTTAAAGCCAAACCAAGGGCAAATCATAAAGTCTAACAAGTGCAGAAGTATGCCTGCAACCACCGGGTTGCTGGGGTAGCTGACCACAGTTTTTAGTATTTACCAGAAGGAAAGTATGCATCCAGGTCCTGCCTGGCTAAATGTTGGGCTCTGGAGTTTGGCAACTTGTGACAAGCTTCTGCTTTCTTCAGAATGAACATAAAATGCCCTATTGAGATACAAATACAAATTGTAAGTTAGCCGACTGAGTTGAGGCACCTGCCTCTTAACCTTGTACTAAGCTCTGTGTCTGACTAAAATTAAGACTATACAATCAAAAATCAATAAATATGATGAGTCAAATTTGCTCTTATGAAAACTAAACTAGTATCTACCTCCAGGTTGAAAATCATGCAAAAAGTTAATAATTTAAGTGAATTCAGCCAAAAGCATCTATCTACTCCCTCCCCACCACCCTTAAAGGAGTCATTTCATACTAACAACATAAACGTAATTGACAGTATTTAGCTATTTGTCACACTATTTGTTGCAGTAACATAGAGCTTTAAACGCTTATCTTTCTTTTAACAGGCCTGACCAAGGGTGAACAAAAGCCTCTCCTTGCTTATTACCTTCAGTTGTGTTGGGAGTATGATCCCTAGGTGGAGCCTGTTGCTCAAATTCAGCCGAAAGGTTACTTCTAGAGTTCCATACCCAATCAAAATGGTCACCACTAATTACTTCAAACCAACCACAGCTATCTGCTTCAAAGTCACATTTGGGGGATCCCTGGGTGGCGCAGCGGTTTAGCGCCTGCCTTTGGCCCAGGGCGTGATCCTGGAGACCCAGGATCGAATCCCACGTCGGGCTCCCGGTGCATGGAGCCTGCTTCTCCCTCTGCCTATGTCTCTGCTTCTCTCTCTCTGTGTGACTATAATAAATAAATAAAAATTAAAAAAAAAAAAAACAAAGTCACATTTGGAGCCTGAAAAACAAAATGTGACTCCTAGGATGGCTCTCCGGAGTATTCATATAGTTTAGAATCATAAAGCTCAACTGAAATCACCTTGTTATACTTCTCTAAGTACATTAAAGGATACATTTGAGGAAAAAATGGATCCTATCTGATCTGAAAGAAATAAAAACCAGAGTTGTGCTTTCCATACTGAAAAATTAATAAAGCAGAATTATCAATTTAAGAAATTACATTTTTACCAAATAATTTTTCAAAGAAACAGCATTATTCAGCTATATTGAGTATAGAATTGCCAAGGTCTACCTAATTTATTCTATACTCATGTTATTTCTCTGCCACTATGACATTATTTGGAAGACTTCATTGTTCCTACAGATTATTTTATACTAAAATATGAAAAGTAGCTACTTCAAAAAGATTAAAATTTGAAAAACCAAGATTATTATAATTAATATTACGTTCACCACCAATTTTGTAGAGCTTAATATTTCCCAAAGTATTATATGCATTGCATAATATTTATAGGGCAGAATAATTTGACCCACTTTTCAGGAAATAGGTAAGAAATAGTTAATTTCCACAAAGCCATTAGAAAAGAGGAAGAGAAAGGCAGGACTGAGAAGTTATAATAATAGTATGAATTATAGCTAATATTTAATAGATACCTATGTCATAGACCCTGTACTAAACACTTTATATAGATCCAACTTTCACAATAGCCCAAGGAAGAAAGGAAAGTTCAGGGAAGTTATTAATCTAACTAAGGTCATAGAGTTAGGAAACTATATAAATGGATTGAAATCCAAAGATTTTTCACTCCAATGATAATTATGACAAGTTAGGGGAAAAATACTAAGAATATTTAAAACTACATTTTTATAGGCCATCTCTGTTTATAAATACATAATATATAAATAACTCATAAATATACCTAGATTTCAGTGGTTTCAAAGTATGTAGTTGCCATTTCAATCCCTGAGAAAGTAATGCTTTTGATTCCTTTTTCAGACAATTAAAAAAAACAAAGGGGGACACCTGGATGGCTCAGTGGTTGAGCATCTGCCTTCGGCTCAGGGCATGATCTCAGGTCCAGGGATTGAGTCCCACATCAGGTTCCTGCAGGAAGCCTGCTTCTCCCTCTCCTCTGCCTATGTCCTCTCTCTGTCTCTCATGAATAAATAAAATCTTAAAAAAAAAAAGGATCCAGGAGTTCTTTTACGAAAATACAGAAAGAAAACAAGTTATTGCTACTATGGAATAGCTATCACACATAGTTACCTGGAAAGGGAGCCTTATTGTCTATTGTCTGCTATCCAAAGAGATACCAATGTAGAAATAAATGAATATACTAATGGTGGTAAAATTTCAGAAACCACTGTGGGAATTTTCTAGTTTTATTAGATAAGATCCATCAAAGACAGCAATTTTTAACAGATGCTTTGCTGCTAAAATTTAAATACGCCTATCTAATATACTGTGTTCCCAAATATTTAGATTTCTATACACATTTTAAAAACTCACCTCAGCTGTTCAGAGATGTGGTAAACCAGCTGAAATTAATTTAGCTAGCTGTTAACCAAATATACACTTCATAAGAACAGCTATTAAAAATTCTGTATGTCGGGACGCCTGGGTGGCTCATCAGTTTGAGCAACTGCCATCAGTTCAGGTCGTGATCCCAGGGTCCAGGATTGAGTCCCGCATTGGGTTCCCTGCAAGGAGCGTGCTTCTTCCTCTGCCTAAGTCTCTGTCTCTCTCTCTCAGTGTTGTTCATAAATAAATGAATAAATAATCTTAAAAAAACAGTCTTTTCTGACTTAGAGATATAATATTCTGGGTAAATTTTAACAATTGAGGTTCAAAGATTGTTCACTTTTCTGGAGCCTCACTATTGACTTTCTTATCAGAAACAGCATAATTTGCAAGAATCATAGTTATCACTACTTCAGGGTTTATTGTATACCAAGCTTTGTGCTAGACGCTGTTATGCTCATCATAGGATATCTGTTGACATAGTTTCTTTTTTAATTTTTTAAGATATTATTTATTTATTCATGAGAGAGACAGAGAGAGGCAGAGACATAGGCAGAGGGAGAAGCAAGATTCCCACAGGAGCCTGATGCAGGACTCGATCCCAGACCCCAGGATCATGCCCTGAGCCAGAGGTGGACGCTCAACCACTGACCCACCCAGGTGTCCCTGACATAAAGTTTCTAAAACTTATTTGTCTATTTCTATTTCTATGGATATGAGTAAAAAACCTAGTGACTCTATAGCAGCTTTTAATTATTTTCAGTAAAATTACTCTTGTTGGGATCCCTGGGTGGCGCAGTGGTTTGGCGCCTGCCTTTGGCCCAGGGCGCGATCCTGGAGACCCGGGATCGAATCCCACATCGGGCTCCCGGTGCATGGAGCCTGCTTCTCCCTCTGCCTGTGTCTCTGACTCTCTCTCTCTCTCTCTCTCTCTGACTATCATGAATAAATAAATAAAATCTTAAAAAAAAAAAAAGTGGAGACAGAGCAAGATTGTGAGCCCAAGGCCTGCTCCCTCCCTGTAAAAATAAAATAAAATAAAATTACTCTTGTTGCCACTATTAGTTATATAAATATAATTATAGTAGCTACCCCCAAGGAAAGGATGTTAGGGGATATTTGGTAGAAAGACACACAGGTCCATCACCCTACACTATCACTGTCACGTTGAGAGCTTTTCATTAGGAGAGAAGAAATTAAATTTATGTAGGAGCCAAGGAACCTTGGCAGGGTGATGGATACAGAATCAGATGGTCTTATATCAGACTCACTGTTAGAACTTCTTGATGGTTTTGAGGGATTCCTACAGAGAATCATGTATAAGAAATAAACATGAAATGAAGCAAAGCACTGGAAGCTGAGAATTTGGGTCTCAATGCAGAGACTTAAAAATTTAAAGAAGGGTACTCTTTGATATAGTACCCAAAGGAGCCCAAAACACATCCACACAGGAAACCTGTACATTGCAATTCCTAACTGCCAAAACATGGAAGAAAAAAAAAAAAGTCCCTCAAGTAGGTGAAATTGACAACTGTACTATACCCAGACAGTGTGGAGTGTTATTCAGCTTAAAAATAAGGAGCTATCAATCCATGAGAAGCCATGGAGGAACTTAAATGCATGTTACTAAGTGAAAGAAACCAGTCTGAAGGCTCCATACTGTAGGCTTTCAACTATTTAAAATTCTGGAAAAGGCAAAAAATATGAAAAGAGTAAAGGAGGAGTGGTTGCCAGAATTTAGAGGTGGGGGGAAGGCTGATGAGGTGATTCACAAGAGTATTTTCAATACAAGAGCAATGTCATGAAAATACTTTGTATGATACCATATTGACAAATAAATTTTACCACACATTCTTCCAAACCCACAGAATGTATCACCACCAAGAGTGGATCATAATGGGCTTTGAGTATTATGATGTATCAGTGTACGATTCATCAGTTGTGACAAATGCCCCCTCCCCTGCCCGCTGGGAAATCTGATGTAGGAGACGCTCTCTCTCTCTCTCTCTCTCTGTCTGTCTGTCTCTCTCTCTCTCTCTCTGTGTGTGTGTGTGTGTGTGTGTGTGTGTGTGTGTTTAGGGCAGGAGAGGTATGTGGGAAATCTCTACTTTTTCCTCAACTTTTCTGTGACTTGAAAACTGTTCTGAAAAAAAAAGTCCTAATAATTAATTAGTTGAGCTCCAGAAGAAAAGTCTGAGCTAGCAGAGGTTAGTTCATGAAGTTTAAGGAAAGAAGCCATCTCTATGAGATAAAAGTGCAAGGTGAAGCAACAAATGCTGATGCAGAAGCTGCAGCAAGGTATCCAGAAGTTGTAGCAAAGAGAATTAATGAAGGCAGCCACACTGACCGCAGATTTTCAATGTAGATTAAACAGCCTCATAGTGGACGTTAGGACTTTCATAGCTAGAGAGAAGTCAATGTCTGGCTTTAAAGCATCAAAGGACAGGCTGACTCTCTAAGTTAGGGGCTAATGCAGCTGGTGACTTTAAGCCAAAGCCAATGCTCATTTACTATTATGAAATTCCTAGGGCCCTTCAGAATTATGCTAAATCCCTTCTATCTGTGCTCTATAAATGGAACTGCAAAGCCTAGATGACCGTACATATATTTAGGACATGGTTTCTTGAATGTTTTAAGTCCACTGTTGAACTGACTGCTCAGAAAAAAAAAGATTCGTTTCAAAATATGACTGCTCACTAACAACGCACCTGGGCACCCAAGGGCTTTGACAGAGAAGTACAGTGAGATTAATGCTGTTTTTCTACCTCTAATACAACATCCATTCTGCAGCCCATGGATCAAGTGGTCATTTTCAACTTTCAAGGCTTAATATTTAAGAAACACATTTCATACAGCTATAGATGCCATAGATACTGATTTCTCTGATGGATGTGGGAAAAGTCCATTGAAAGCCTTCTGGAAAGGACTGACCATGCTAAATGCTATTAAGAACATTTGTGATTCGTGAGAAGCATTCAAAATATCAACAGAAATAGGAATTTGGAAGAAGTCGACTCTAAACCCCAGGGATGACTTTGAGGGGCTCAAGACTTCAGTGGAGGAAATAACTGCAGATGGGGTGGAAAACAGCAGGAGAACTAGAATTAGAGGTAGAACCTGAAGATGTGACTGAACTGCTGCAATCTCATAAGAAAACTTGGATGAAATAAGTCAGTTAGAAAAAGATCAATACCATATCATCTCTCTTATATGTGGAATTTAAGAAATAAGACAGATGAACATAGGGGGAAGGGAAAACAAAAAAAGAAGCAAACCACAGGAGACTCTTAGCTACAGAGAACAAACTGAGGGCTGCTGGAGGGGAGATGGGTGAATTGGGTGATGAGTATTATTGGTTGCACTTGTGATGAGCACATGATGTTATACATTAGTAATGAATCACTGTACTCTACTCCTGAAACCAATATTGCACCACATGCTAACCAACTAGAATCTAAGCAAAAACTTAAAATTTTAAAAAAAGTACTAATGCCAAAAATGAAGGCTTTAAAAGTGGAGGGAAAAACTTGAACAGATTAGGAGTTGCTTCTTATGGGGATCCCCGGGTGGCGCAGCGGTTTGGCGCCTGCCTTTGGCCCAGGGCGCGATCCTGGAGACCCGGGATCGAGTCCCACATTGGGCTCCCAGTGCATGGAGCCTGCTTCTCCCTCTGCCTTGTCTCTGGCGCGCGCGCTCTCTCTCTCTGTCTCTCAGTCTTTCATGAATAAATAAATAAATAAAATCTTAAAAAAAAAGATTTAAAAAAAAGGGGTTGCTTCTTATGGATGAAAAAAGAAAGTGATTTCTTGAGACGTAACATATTCCTACTCCTGGGAAAGAATCTGTAAAGACTGTTGAAATGGCAATAAGGGATTCAGAATATTACATAAACTTAGTTGATAAAGCAGCAGCAAGGTTTGAGAAGACTGACTCCAATTTTGAAAGAGGTTGTACTGCGGGTAAGATGCTATCAAATAGCACCATATCCTACAGAGAACTGTTCATGAAAGGAAGAGCCAATTGATGTAGCAAATTTCATTGCTGTCTGATTTTAGCAAATTGGCACAGCTACTCCAACCTTCAGTGACTACCACCCAGACCAGGCAGCAACAATCAACGTAGAAGCAGGACCTTCCACCAACAAACAATTATGACTGCTTGAAAATTTGTATGATAGAATTTTCTAACAATAAAGTACTTTTTAATTAAGGTATGTACATTGTTTCTTTAGACATAATACTACTGCACACTTAACAGACTAAGGTATAGTGCAAACATAATTTTTATATGCACTGGAAAGCAAAGAATTGATTTTATTGTGATACTTGCTTAGCTGCAGTGGTCTGGAACAAAAACCACAATATCTCTGAGGCATAGCTATGATAACTGTAAGTCCACTAGGTTAACTCTCCCTGTTTATCTCTCTTTCTTCCTAGATTTCATGACCCTCCTTGAAAGTTACATGAAGGAGGACCAAAGTTATTTGAGTGTTCTAGTACATTGAGGTTCTACTTTATTTGATTTGATTAAGCAGAGGTTATTATAAGCTTTAAATGCATTAAAACTATGCATATTATTTTAGAATATGTTCTCTACTCATAGTATTTCTTTGAGCTTCAGGCTTTTTCACGCATTCAAAAGGAGTTATAATAATTTTGGAGTTGTAATGTTAAAATAACTGTAGTCTTCATCAAAAGTTAATATTCATTAGTTATTTAAAGCATAAAATAGTCAAATATTTGTAAAAGTACCATGAAATCAAAAAGACTGCTATATGAATAAATAGATGAAATCTTTTAAAGGAACACCAATGCACAAACAGTAACACTTTACATTCAAAATTATTGCATTTAAAGTAGCAATTATTAATTACATTATTCTACACATGGTTTTAAGGGTCTCCTGTAATCTGACCAGCAGAGGTACTATTGGGACATAATTCTCCAGGGTCTCTCATGTTTCTGCATGTCCTATAAGCTGAGCCATTAACTGCCCCTTTGTTCCAGACCATCCTTTTAAGGATATTAAAATAGTAAATGCTCATGAAAAATAGAGGTAGTGACTCCATCTATAAGAGAGGGCAAATTATTATCTTGTATAATATAATAAGGAAAATGTACTCCTCTTAAACATAGGTCAGACACATTTGCTTAAATCCCACTATAAGATTTGGGTTCCATAAACACAGGCTTTCTTAGCTGTGATGCATAACCTATTTCTCATGCATATCAGCCTGGGCCCCTCTGAACTGCTCCTGGGACTCAGGGAGCAAGAGGAACTAAGGCAAACAGGACATTTTTGCTGGGTGTTACACCATTAATAATGAATCCTTTAGTCTCTGAACCAGAAGTCTCACCTATTTTGGCAGCATCCATAGAACTACACAGGCTAACTTGCTAGCTTATAAGTAAAGTTTCAGACTCTTCACATTTCTCAACACATCCTACATTAAATATTATGTATATACATATAAAATACATAAATATATATATATATATAGTGCTCACCAATAGGGAGCCTAAAATCTAGCATGGGAAATTTATAAACAGGAAATTATGACAACAGAATAACAAGTACTCATTCATTCACTCTTCATTCATTTGACAAAGATGTACTGCGTACACACTATATGTTTGGCACAGGTATAGAGTCTTCTAAGAAGACAGAAAAGTAAAATGGGGAAAAGAAAACAGAAAAAAATCTCTGTCTTCATGGCATTTAAATAATGTGAGTGAGAAAGGTAGGGATACTAGGTGAGATATTGAAAAACAAAAGAAATAGGTAAGACATATATATAATTCATTTAATGATAATAAGGCAAAAAAAAAAGAGAAAGGAATAGAGCATGACAGAGTAGGGTTGAAAATTCACAGATGGTGATCAAGGGAGGTGTCCTAGAAAACCTGGCAACTAGGTAAACTCAGAGCAATCACTTTAATTTTTTGGCTTTAATTTTGAGGTATTGGAAACAATTAGGGGTGCTTTAACAAATTCTGACTTAATCCCATCCCCATGGCTACTGTACTGAGAAAAGATAAAAATAAGGTGACATCAGCAAGAAAAGGAGATTTCAAAAATTCCGATAAGGAATGATAATGGTCTGGACCAGGGAGGTAGTGAGGAGATAAAAACGAGGCATTCTGGTTATATTTTAAAGGCAGACATGATAGAAATAACTGGCATCAGTTACAAAATGTAAAAAAAAGATGAATCCATATGATTTTGAAGTCTTTGACCTGAGCATCTGAAACAGTGGCAACGGGGGCGGGCCAGGATGCAAAGGAGTGGGGTCCTCCACACACCGGCCCCACCAACACCCCTAGATAACTTTCAAACCATCCTGAACACCTCAAATTCGAACTGAGATGTAAAGAACGCTACAGAGAGAAGGCTTTTCGCTTCTGACAAGGCAGGAAGGCGGAAAACAATAAAATAAAAAAGAATCCGGTGGGGGAGGGCCGCGAGGAGCCGCCGAGGCCGGGGAGAGCCTCGGGACAGGGCGCCCCGCCCGGGAAGCGGGCACGTTGACAATCCCCACGACTCTTCCCGGACGGAAAGGCGCTCAGCAGGGACCCGGGCGGGATCCCGGGGCGCCGGGGAGAGCGCGCCCCACAGCCGCCCATCTCCGTAAAGGGCCGGAGCGCGCCCCGCGGGGCCTGGGGGAGCAGCCGGAGGGTCGGGCGGGGCTCCGGGCGGAGGGGGCTCCCCGGGAGCGCGACTCCAGCGGCGCAGGCCCCGGACCCCAGGCCTCCGGGGGACACAGCCGGGATCCTGCGCTGCCCCGGGACGGGCCGAGGCGGGGAGGGCCCAGGACAGCGAGGAGGCTCCTGCTCCGGCGCCCCGACCTGTGCAGATCGGCGCCCCCGCCCCGGGAGCACCCAGGCCCCTGCGGACTGGGAGCCGCGGTGGTCACGGCGGGAGCGGACTCCAGGGCTGGGGAGACCTGGCCGCCGCCTGTGGGGTTGTCCCTCCTGGTGTCACCCTGTGCCTGGGAGAGGCGGGGCTGCCAGGGGACAGGGGCCTCACCGGGGCAACAGCTCCCCCTGAGCCCTACACCCGGCAGGGGGGCGGGGCAGCGCCCAGGTGCACACACCTGCGAGGCAGCACAGCAGCCCCTCCCCCGAAGACCAGCTGGAAGGTCAGGGCAAGAGCAAGTTCACCGAGCAGCACTGGAAAGCTCCAGGGCAAGTCCAGGGATTTACACGATATAGAACCAGAGGGTACCCCTCCTATTTTTTTCCTGCCTATTCCACTACAACTTGTTTTTATATCAGACTGTAAATTTTCTTTTTTTTCCTCTTTCCCACCTTACTACAATATTTTACCAACTCTTCATTTTTAAGATGCTTCCTTTTTGACTTTCAAATTTCTACAATGACACGTCCTAGATATACTTTCCACTTCTAGATTCCCTACAACATACTCAATTTTGGGATATATACAAGATATGGTTTTTGTTTTGTTTTGTGTTTTCTCTCTGCCTCATTTTGTTCTACAATGGCACAAGTTCATACCTTCTAAACCATGCCAGCATGCACCCAGAACCAAGTGGTATACCGTGCTGGTTCATTCTGTGAGATTATACTCTCTCTGCATTCCCATTCTGCCCCCCTCTTTTATTTCATTTATGTTTTGGTGGTCATTGGTGGGGCTCTCTACATGTATTTCTGGTTTATATAAATTTAGAACTGAGCATCTTCTAACATACAGAACTTAATATACTCAGAACCAAGAGGATCAACCTCTAGGACCCCTCAGGTAGACTACGTTCTCCCTCCACTACAACTTCGTCACCACCACCATCTCCCTTTTTTCTTTTCTTTTTTCTCTTTTTCCTCTTTTGTTTTTTGTTTTGTTTTATTTTATTTTATTTTTTTACTTTTTCCTTCTTCTATGGTATTTTTGGCCTTTTATCTTTTATTGCTTTGTTTAAAAATTTATTTTTCACTTTAGTGGCCCTTTCCTTTAATTTTGTTCTCATCTTCGTTTTCATTTTCTGGTCTCTGACCTCATCAGAATCATCTACGGTGAAATTTACTTAGGTCGTGACTGATATTCCTGACTCAGCCCGTTCACACAGCCACTGTGCACTGAACAAAATGACTAGAAGAATTAACCACAAAAGAAAGAAGCGAAACAGTACTCTCTGTAACAGAGTTACAGAAAATGGGTTACAATTTGATATCAGAAAGCCAATTCAGAAGCCCAATGATAAAGCTCCTGGTGGCTCTGGGAAAAAAAAGCATAAAGGACTCTAGAGACTTTGTTACTACAGAATTTAGCTCTAATCAGGTTGGAATTAAAAATAAATTAAATGAGATGCTAGCCAAACTGATGTCCTAACAGCTAGGGTTAATGAGGGGGGAGAGTGACTAACATAGAAGACAAGGTGATAGCAAGGAAGAAAGCTGAGGAAAAAAGAGAAAAACAATTTAAAAACCATGGGGAAAGGTTAAGGGAAATAAATGACAGCCTCAGGAAACAACTGGGGTTCCAGAAGAAGCCAAGAGGGAGAGAGAACCAGAAAGTATATTTAAACAAATAATAGCTGAGAACTTCCCTAATTTGGGGAGGGAAACAGGCATTTAGAGCCAGGAAATAGAGAGGTCACCCCCCAAAATCAATAAAAACTGTTCAACACCTTGACATTTAATAGTGAAACTTGCAAATTCCAAAAATAAACAGAAAATCCTTAAAGCAGCCAGAGACAAGAGATTCTTAACTTATACGGGGAGAAATATCAGATTAACAGCAGACCTCTCCACAGAGACCTGGCAGGCCAGAAAGGGCTGACAGAATATATTCATGGTACTAAATGAGAAGAACATGCAGCCAAAAACATTTATTCAGCAAGGCTGCCATTCCAAACAGGAGGAGAGATAAAGAGCTTCCAAGATAGGCAAAAACTGAAAGAATATGTGACCACAAAACCAGCTCTGCAAGAAATATTAAGGGGAACACTGTAAAAAGAAGAGGACACCCAAATAAATAATCCCTAAAAACAGAGACTGAATAGGTATTACGATGACACTATATTCATATCTTTCAATAGTTTCTCTGAACATGAATGGGCTAAATGATTCCATCAAAAGACACAGGGCTTCGGCCTGGAAAAAAAATAAAATTAAAAAACCCATCTATTTGCTGTCTACAGGAGACTCATTTGAGAGCTAAGGACACATCCAGTCTGAAAATGAAAGGGTGGAGAACAAGTTACCATTCAAATGGTCCTCAAAAGAAAGCAGGGGTAGCAATCCTCACATATAAATTAAAGTTTATCCTAAAGACTGTAATAAGAGATGAAGAGGGACACTGTATCATACTTAAAGTGTCTATCAAACAAGAATACCTATCAATCATGAATATTTATGCCCCTAATGTGGGAGCTGCCAAGTATATCAGTCAATTAATAACCGAAATAAAGACACACTTAGATAATACACTAATAGTGGGAGGCTTTAACATGGCACTTTCTGCAAATGACAGATCTTCTAAGCACAACATCACCAAAGAAACAAGGGCCTTAAATGATACACTGGACCAAATTTCACCTATATATACAGAATTTTGCATCCAAATGCAACTGAATACACATTCTCCTTAAGTGCATGTGAAACTTTCTCCAGAATAAACCACATACGGGGTCACGAATCGGGTCTCAGCCAATACCAAAAGATTGAGATTGTCCCCTGCATACTTTCAGACCACAATGCTTTGAAACTAGAACTCAATCACAAGGAGATATTTGGAAGAAACTCAAACACATGGAGGTTAAAGAGTACCGTGCCAAACGATGAAAGGGTCAACCAGGAAATTAGAGAAGAATTAAAAGATTCATGGAAACTAATGAAAACGAAGACACAACCTTTCAAAATCTTTGGGATACAGCAAAAGCAGTCCTAAGAGGGAACTACATCACAATACAAGCCTCCCTCAAGAAATTGGAAAAAATTCAAATACACATGCTAATCTTGCACCTAAAGGAACTGGAGAAAGAACAGCAAATAAAACCTACACCCAGCAGAAGAAGAGAGTTAATAAAGATCTGAGTAGAACTCAACGAAATAGAGACCAGAAGAGCTGTAGAACAGATCAAAAAAACCAGGAGTCGGTTCTTTGAAAGAATTCAAAAGATAGATAAACCATTAGTCAGCCTCATTCAAAAGAAATTAGAAAATATTCCAATTATAAAATCATGAATGAAAGGGGAGAAATCACAATCAATACCAATGAAATACATACAATTTTAAAAACGTATTATGAGCAGCTATATGCCAATAAATTAGGCAATCTAGAAGAAATGGACGCATTTCTAGAACACCACAAGTTACCAAAACTGGAACAGGAAGAAATAGAAAACCTGAACAGGCCAATAACCAGAGAGGAAATTGAAGCAGTCATCAAAAACCTCCCAAGACACAAAAGTCCAGGGCCAGATGGCTTCCCATGGGAATTCTATCAAATGTTTAAGAAGAAACAATACCTATTCTACTAAAGCTGTTCCAAAAGATAGAAAGGGATGGAATACTTCCAAAATCATTCTATGAGGCCAGCATCACCTTAATTCCAAAACAAAAGAGCCCACCAAAAAGGAGAATTATACACCAATATCACTGATGAACTCAGATGCAAAAATTCTCGACAAGATACTAGCCAATAGGATCCAACAATACATTAAGAAGATTATTCGCTATGACCAAGTGGGATTTATCCCCTGGATGTATGACTGGTTCAACACTCGTAAAGCAACCAACGTGATAGATCATATCAACAAGAGAAAAAACAAGAACAATATGATCCTCTCAATAGATGCAGAGAAAGCATTTGACAAAATACAGCATCCATTCCTGAACAAAACCCTTCAGAGTGCAGGGATAGAGGGAACATTCCTCAGCATCTTAAAAGTCATCTACAAAAGCCCACAGCAAATATTATTCTCAATGGGGAAACACTGAGAGCCTTTCCCGTAAGACCAGGAACAAGACAGGGATGTCCACTCTCACCACTGCTACTCAACATATTATTAGAAGTCCTAGCCTTAGCAATCAGATGACAGAAAGAAATAAAAGGCTTTCAAATTGGCAAAAAGAAGCCAAACTCTCCGTCTTTGCAGATGACATGATACTGTACATAGAAAACCCAAAAGCCTCCACCCCAAGATTTCTAGAACTCATACAGCAATTTGGCAGTGTGGCAGGATCAAAATCAATGCCCAGAAGTCAGTGGCATTTCTATACACTAACAATGAGACTGAAAAAAGAGAAATTAAGGAATCAAACCCTTACAATTACACCCAAAAGCATAAGATACTAGGAATAAACCTAACTAAAGAGGTAAAGGATCTATACCCTAAAAACTACAAAATACTTCTGAAAGATATTGAGGAAGACACAAAGAGATGGAAAAATATTCCATGCTCATGGATTGGAAGAATTAATATTGTGAAAATGTCTATGCTACCCAGGGCAATTTACATGTTCAATGCAATCCCTATCAAAATACCATGGACTGGGCAGCCCCGGTGGCACAGGAGTTTAGTGCCGCCTGCAGCCTGGGGCCTGATCTGGAGACCCTGGATCGAGTCCCACCTCAGGCTCTCTGCATGGAGCCTGCTTCTCCCTCTGCCTGTGTCTCTGCCTCTCTCTCTCTCTCTCTCTCTCTCTGCATCTCTATGAATAAAAAAAAAATACCATGGACTTTCTTCCCTGTGTTGGAACAATTCATCTTAAGGCTTGTGTGGAATCAGAAAAGATCCCGAATAGCCAGGGGAATATTGAAAAAGAAAACCAAAGCCAGGGGCAACACAATGCCAGATTTCAGCTTGTACTACAAACCTGTGGTCATCAAGACAGTGTGGTACTGGCACAAAAACAGACACATAGATCAATGGAACAGAATAGAGAACCCAGAAATGGGCCCTCAACTCTATGGTCAACTAATAATTACCAAAGCAGGAAAGATTATCCACTGGAAAAATGAAGGTCTTCATTAAATTCTCTTCAATAAATGGTGCTGGGAAAATTGGACAGCCACATGCAAAAGAATGAAACTACACCATTCTCTTAAATCATACACAAAGATAAATTCAAAATGGTTAAAAGATCTAAATATGATATTAGAATTCATCAAAATCCTAGAGGAGAACACAGGCAACACCCTTTTTGAACTTGGCCACAGCAACTTCTTGCAAGAAACATCTATGAAGGGAAGGGAAACAAAAGCAAAAATGAATTACTGGGACTTCATCAAGATAAAAAGCTTCTGCACAGCAAAAGAAACAGTCAACAAAACTAAATGACAACCTACAGAATGGGAGAAGGTATTTGCAAATGACATATCAGATAAAGGGCTAGTATCCAAAATATATAAAGAACTTATTAAGCTCAACAGCAAAAAAACAAACAATCCAATCATGAAATGGGCAAAAGACATGAACAGAAATCTCACCAAAGAAGACAAAGACATGGGGATCCCTGGGTGGCGCCGCGGTTTGGCGCCTGCCTTTGGCCCAGGGCGCGATCCTGGAGATCCGGGATCGAATCCCGCGTCGGGCTCCCGGTGCATGGAGCCTGCTTCTCCCTCTGCCTGTGTCTCTGCCTCTCTCCATCTCACTGTGTGCCTATCATAAATAAATAAAAAAAAATTTAAAAAAAAGAAGACAAAGACATGGCCCACAAGCACATGAGAAAATGCTCTGCATCACTTGCCATCAGGGAAATACAATTCAAAACCACAATGAGATACCACCTCAAAGCAGTGAGAATGGTGAAAATTAACAAGGCAGGAAACAACAAATGTTCGAGAGGATGTGGAGAAAGGGGAACCCTCTTGCATTGTTGGTGGAATGTGAACTGGTGCAGCCACTCTGGAAAACTGTGTGTGGGTTCCTCAAAGAGTTAAAAATAGAACTGTCCTATGACCCAACAATTGCACTGCTGGAGATTTACCCCAAAGACACAGATGCAGTGAAAAACCGAGACACTTGCACCCCGATGTTTCTAGCAGCAATGTCCACAATAGCCAGACTGTGGAAGGAACTTCGGTGTCCATCAAAAGATGAATGGATAAAGAAGATGTGGTCTATGTATACAATGGAATATTACTCAGCCATTAGAAAGGATGAATATCATTTGCTTCAACGTGGATGGAATGGGATGGTGTTATGCTGAGTGATGAAAGTCAATCAGAGGAGGACAAACATTATATGGTTTCATTCATTCAGGGAATATAAGAAATAGTGAAAGGGATTATAGGGGAAAGGAGGGAAAATGAGTGGGAAATATCAGAGAGGGAGACAGAACACGAGAGACTCCTAAGTATTGGAAATGAACAAGGGGTAGTGGAAGGGGAGACAGGTCGGGGGATGGGGTGTCTGGGTGATGGACACTGAGGGGGGCACTTGACAGGATGAGCACTGGGAGTTATATGTTAGCAAATCAAACTTCAATTAAAAATATTTTTAAAAAATGAAACAATGGAAACAGCATTTATGAAATGGAGAAGACTGTGAAGAAGTAGGTTTTGGGTGAGGGGGGAAACAGGACCTATGTTTTGGACATGCTATATTTAAGAAATTGTTAGGTATTCAAGTAATCATGTCTAGCAGAGACCTAGATATATTAATCAGTCTGTACCTCAGGTGAAAATTTCAGGCTGGAGATATAAATCAGAAAATAATCAAAGTGGCAAGAATAAGGCACAAAAATAAGAGAAAGATTAAGAGTGATTCCTAATGTCAAGGACATCAAGTCAAGTAGCTATTAAACTATCAATGTCAAAAGCTGGTGATAGGTTTGATGAAGGTTGAGAAGAGACCCCTGGATCTAAATCACTGGTGACTTTGATGAGAACAGTGTCTGCTTGATGGTAACAGCAAAGCCCTCACTAAAGTGAATTAAAAAGAAATTCTAAAGATAAAAGCTAAAGGCAATATATATAATTATTTTTAGGTATATATTTTGTAAAGGAAAGGGGAAAATGATGTGATAGCTGAGGAAGAATTAGGATGGAGAGAAAAACATTTTTTTTAAGATGTGAGATACAAAAACTGTCTTTAGGCCAATAGAAAAGTCTCTGGAGTCATGTCAGGCAGGCATGGGTTCTACTTACAGGAGAAAGGGGTGACAATTGCTGGGAGCATGGACAGTTTATCCAGGATAAAGGAGAAAAGAGAGTTTGTAGATAGGTTGAAGGCTTGTTGGAGCTTACTAAAATCTTTCTGATTGTTCCTATTTTCTCAGTGAAATAAGATATAAGATCATCAGCTGAGGCTAGGGACACGAACGCTGAAGATGGATATTAAAGACAGGAGAAAAATGTGCTATACCCTGAGGTAAATGGGTGAGTGAATGGAGTAGAGAAATACAATGATTTCTCGGAAGTACAAGAACAAAATTAAGGCAGTGATCATCCATATACAGTGAGGACAGACAACACTGCTTTGTTTTCTTCCCCAGCCACATTCAGCTGGGCAGCTGAGGGGGCTGAGAGGCACAGTTAATCTGTTAGTGCTGGGCAGCTCAGGTGGCTCAGCAGTTTAGCACTGCCTTCAGCCCAGAGTGTGATCCTGGAGACCCAGGATCGAGTCCCACATCAGGCTCCCTGCAGGGAGCCTGTCTCTCCCTCTCTCTCTGTCTCTTTGTGTCTCTCATGAATGAATAAATAAACCTTTTATGAAAATCTGTTAGTGCTTTAGTGACTATCAAAGGACAACAAGGAAGTTGAAGGTCGACGTAAGGCAGTCATTCCAATATGAAGCAATGGAATTTAAACTGCCTAAGAAGGGAAGTCAGATATGAAAGGATGAGAGACACTGAAGTGTTGGTATGATCAGCAGATTGTAGGTACTGGTAACACTGGTATATTGATGGAATGGTAGAAACACAGGAAGAGAGCTAAAAATGGTAGGAAGTAGCTAAAAAAGGAAGATGGTTGCAGATTAGGGGTTCTAGTTACTGCTAAGAAAACACATACTACTTTTCATGCAAAAGGGAGGATGACTCAGAAGGTGGAACCAAGAGTCCAGACAACAGAAGTAAGAACCCATATCTAACAACCAAATTAAAGAACTCCAGCTCAAGTTTTCCCAGCTACATTTCAAAACTGCTTTGAACCAATGACTTCTTTTTCTACCTTCCATTCTCCCTCTCCTTTTTAACTAAAATGTCAGGTGTTATCCTGATGTCAATCTTATGATTATATGTTAAGAATTTTGGAAGCAGATAACTTCTATAGTTAATTTCACAGGTCAACAGACGGAAGGAATTGTGTCTAGGAGATATACTACATTTACCTGATAATTTGCGTGATGATTTCTAGACTTACAGAGAGACTAGATTTAATTGAAGATTTAGGCTTTTTATTGTGGCTATAATGGAGTGAGGTCCTTGGAAATCATGGGAAAAGTTGAATGCATTTTGTATATGAGAGGAATCACAGGGACAAGCGATTAAATTACAGTAAGCAGATTTGTAACATAGCCCTCATGCTCTCCAACCCCTGCTGTTATAACATTATTAAGTTATGTTACATGGCAAAGGAGTTTTGCCAATGTAACTAAGGCTACTAATCAGTTGATCTTAAGATATGAAGCTATCTGTTTAAACTAACCTAATCAAATATAGTCATGACTACCATTATTAACATGTACTCATTAATGAAATTTCACAATCCAAATATAATTGTGAGATCCTGATGAGCCTGAGTTAATTTATATTTCCATATATACATATATGGAAATATGTGTATACATATATCACAATTTATGTATGTGTATATATAGCCCAAACTATATAGTGTATGTATGTGTGTATCCCAAAGAAGATAAATTTAGATTCTTGCTAACTCTGAAAATTTAAGAGACAGTGGCATCAACAAGATGCTGACATAGGTCATTTCTGCTTTATTCCCCTTCAGAAAAACAACTACTGATGAACAAGACACAGCTGAGAAAATCCTAGAATAGAGATGATACTGAAACATCCCCTGCATCACAGAGACCAAGATAGACTGTATTAGAAGCATAAGAGAAGCAACTCCATTCTGACTACTTTGTCTTTCTCCCAGACAGGAGCAACACCACATGGAAAGGTCTTCCCTGAACCTCCAGTTCTCCGCAAAAGAAGAGAACTCAAGGGGACAATCAGCACCACCACCACTGCAGATTACTTCATGAGAGCCCCTACTCTGGTCTCGTGCCATGAGAATTGCAGGGGAAACTGTGAGGCTTACAATAACCAACACACAGATCTTGGCAGATGCAATTCATGACTACAACTCCCCAAGTGATTAGTAATCCAAGTAGTGGCCCCAACCAGCAGCTTTGCTCATCACCAGAACCAAGTCTGGGACAAACTGTGACCAGAGAACTCACTGGAGTACATATCTGCTTGATTTGGGTTCTCATACAAGTTTTGCTGACTCTAGAAACTGTATCCAAGCAAGGAGTTGTAGCTCCATTTGCTGGGGAAACTGTCTTCTGGTCCATCTTGCCAGAGGGCACTGACAAGAAAACCTAAAAGCTGTATAGCTCAGCAATACTCCAACCAAGAGGTGTGTGGGTGGTTCGGACAGTCCCCGAGGCAAAGCCAGTACAGGGTATGAAAAATTCACCTGCTGCACCCAGGCAGGGGAATTAATTCACAGCGAAGGCTGAGGGTGCATCATGGCCTCACCCATAAGAAAAACTCGTTTGGGGAACATGTGAGCAAGGCCAGGATGCACCCCTCCCAACCCCACCCAAGCAAGTAACCTGAAACACAGCCACACTCACTGTGGCTCCCAGGCCCCATCTGACCAGAAGGGCTGGCAAGGATATCTGGAAGCTCTGTAACCAACAATGTGTAAGCCAATAAGCAGAAAGGCAGAGCTAACTGTCTAGAGCAAAGCCAGTACCAGGTGTCGAGGGGTGGCCTGCTGTACCTAGGCAGAGGAATTAACTCATAGCCAAGGTAGAGAGTAGCTTCTGGCTCTTACTGAGTCAAAAGACAGAAAAGCAGAGAAGCCTGGAGCAGCACCTCTCCATCCCATTCAGAAAAGGGAACTAAAACAGCCCCACCACTGAGGATAGCATCTCCCAGCCCCACCTGACCAGAAGGGCTGGTGAAAAAAGGGAGCTACAAAAAGCCAGCAATACTGTAGCCAAGAGACAGACAGGCATATACAACAGTGAGCAGAACAAAGCCAGTGGCTCATATTTGGCCAGGGAACTTGGGACACAGGTCAGGATAAGATAACACACAAAGAGCTTTATTGCCTTTAAAGGTGCCCCTCCCACTGCTCCTGGGCAGAGAAACTAATTCATGGCCCCAATTATATTAATATAGCCTTCAGCTTTTGTGACCTGGGAACCTAACAAGACCACATGGGGAGCTGCTGTACAGGCCATCCAAAAGCTCTGCTTCTAGCTGCACTTGAAAAGAGAGAACAGCCCATGGCTTTCTACATCTGCAGAGCAGATGACCAAGAAATTCAGTGCACACTCTTGTGTTGATTCAGGTACCCTCAAATGAGCCATGCGGACACTGGGTCCTCCCCTGCCAGTGAAGGGAAATGAATTTACAGCCCTGTCTACTAAATATAGTACCCAGTCCAGACCATCTAGTAAGCCAGATGGAAAATTCATGCAACTGGGGGGGGCCCATCCTACAGATTTCCACCTCTTTCCCTATACCCAAACTTAGAGCTTGGAAAGTTGCCTTGCCAAAAACTAGACCATAATAGCGGGTACCACCTGCCCAGTGACCTAAACTGAGGTGACTATTGAAGATCTATCTCTGCCAAAGCAAATCTATAGAGTCTAGAAGAGGAGCCAAATTATTCAAGTGTGCAGATACCAATGTAAGAAATCAAAGATAACAAAATCCAAGTAAATATGAGACCATCAAAGGAAACTAATAGGGACACCTGTGTGGCTCAGTGGTTGGGCACCTGCCTTTGGCTCAGGGTGTGATCCTGGATTCCCAGGTTCAAGTCCCGCATCAGGCTCCTTGCATGCAGTCTGCTTGTGTCTCTGCATCTTTCTCTCTCTCTCTCTCATAAATAAATAAATAAAATCTTAAAAAAAAAGGAATCTAATAAAGTTCTAAAAACTGACCCTAAAAAAAATGAAGATCTAGGAACTATCAGATTTATAATAATTTTCTTAACTTTAGGTAACTACAATAACATGTAGACAATTAAATGAAATTAGGAAAATAATCCGTGAAAACAAGAAGTTTGACAAAGAAATAGCAACCAGAAAAAAAACAACAAACCCAGAAATAAAGAGAAATCCTAGAGTTAAAAAAAAAATAGTAATTGAGCTGAAGTAGTTAATAGAATTTCAAAGGTACATTTAGCCATGCAGAAGGAAAGAATTAGTGACCTAAAAATATAAGACATAGAAAAATTATCCAGTCAGAGAAACAAAAAGATAAAATGAGAAAGAGTGAAAAAATCCTAAGGGACTCATAAATACAATGGGAATTCCAGGAAAAGAGAATGAGAAAGGGCAGAAGCAAACTGAAAGCAATAGTGGTTAAACATTTCCCAAACCTGGGAAGAGAAATGAACATACAGAACCATAAGGCTCAAAAGACTTGAAATAGGCTGACTTTGAAAAAGGCTGTACCTGAAATAGGCTGACTTTGAAAAAAGCTGTACCAAAAAGGATCAATTAAATTGTCAAAGCCAAAGAAACCATTTTAAAAGCATTAAGGAAAAAAGAGAAAAGTACATACACGGGAACTTCTATGACTATAAGCAGATTTCTCAACAAAGACTTTTTAGGGCAGGACAAAATGGGATGACATATTCAAAATATTGAAGAATAATTAAGAATTCTATACCCAGCAGAGCTGTCCTTTAGAAATGGAGAAATAAAGACTTTTCCAAACAAAAGATGAGGGAGTTCATTACCACTACACCTGCCTTCTAAGAAACACTAAGGGAATTAAGGGAATTCTGAGTAAAAGTAAAACATAAGCCTTATAAAAATATAAAAAGAAAGTATAGGGATGCCTGGGTGGCTCAGTGGTTGAGCGTCTGCCTTTGTGGTCCAGGGCATGATCCTGGAGTCCCGGGATCAAGTCCCACATCAGGCTCCCTGCATGGAGCCTACCTCTCTGTCTATGTTTCTGCCTCTCTCTCTCTGTGTCTCTCATGAATAAATAAATAAAGTTTAAAAAAAGAAAGTATAAAACTGACTGGTAATAGTAAACAGTTAAGGTTAGATTCTGTAATATGGTGATGGTGGTACATCATTCACTTACAACTCTAGTTTAAAAGTTAAAATAAATGTAGTAAAAATACAATAACTACAGTAATTGTTATTAGTTACAAATACAAAAATATGTAAATTTTATAAGAAATTACCTAAAATATGAGAGGGAGAAGAAGTAGAAGTATCAACTTTAGGAATTTCAGGAAGTAAAGTTGTTATCAGCTTAAAATAGGGTTTGTGATTTTAAGATGTTTTATGTAAGCCCATGAAAACCACAAAGGAAAAAACTGTAGCAATCACACAAAAGAACAGGACAAAGAAGGCAAAGGATACTAGTACCAAAATACATTAAAACAAAAAAGAAAACATGGAACAATACATCTCCAAAGCAACTAGAAAACATTTAGACATGGAGAGAGAGGGAGAGACATGGGCAGAGGGAAAAGGAGGCTCCCCATGGGGAGCCAGATGCAAGACTCGATCACAGGACCCTAGGGTCACGCCCTGAGCCAAAGACATATGCTCAACCACAGACCACCCAGCATCCCAAAAGCAAGTTTTTAAAGGGCAAAAATAAGTCCTGATCTATCAATAGCTACTTTAAATGTAAATAATTCTCCAACCAAGACAGACAGAATAGCTAAATGAATTTAAAAGAGAAAGAAAGAAAGACCTAATATTTTAGCCTCAAAGACACACATAGACTGCAACTAAAGGGAAAGGAAGAGATATTTCAAGAAAATGGTAATGAGGGAAAAAAAAGCAGGAATAGCTGCATTTATATCAAACCAAGAGGCTTTAAAATCATAAAAAAGAGAGGCACCTGGGTGGCTCGGTCAATTAAGTGTATGCTTTGGGCTCAGGTCATGATCCCCAGGGTCCCCAGCAGGGAATTTGCTTCTCCCTCTCCCTCTACCCCTACTCATGCTCTCCCTCCCTCTCTCAAGTAAATAAGTAAAATATGTGAAAAAAAGAAAAAAACAAAGTAAAATTATAAAAAGAGAGAACAAAAAGGTCATTATTTAATGATAAAAAGGTCAACACATCAACAAGATATAACAACTAGATATTTATGGAACCAACATCAAAGCATCCGAATAAATAAAGCAAAAAAGAACAGAGGTAAGAGACGAAATAAACACTAATACAATAACAGTTAAAGACTTTAACATGTTACGCTCAACAATAGTAGATTATCCAAGGAATCTATAAGTTAATAGCAGATTTGAACAATGCTAGAGGCCCAATGGACTTAGACGTATACAAAACATTCTGTGCAATAACAGCCAAACTCATTCTTCTTAAGTGCACATGGAACATTGTCTAGGATAGACTATATGGTAGGCCATAAAACAGGCCGTACCAAATTTGAGAAAATTAAAACCATATCAAATATTTTTCTGACCACAGTGATGTGAAAAGAAGTTGAGGGCAGCCCGGGTGGCTCAGCAGTTTAGCGCCGCCTTCAGCCCAGGGCGTGATCCTGGAGACCTGGGATTGAGTCCTGCATGCTGCTCCCTGCATGGAGCCTTCTTCTCCGTCTCCTGTGTTTCTGCATCTCTCTCTCTCTCTCTCCCTCTCTCTCTCTCTCCCATGAATAAATAAATAAATAAAACCTTTTTTAAAAAAAGACAATAGAAGTTGAAAATAAGGAAAACAGGAAAATTCATGAATACTCAGAAATTAAATAACACATTCCTGAACAATCAATGAATCAAAAAAAAATGGGGGGGAATAAAAGTTCCTTGAGACAAATGAAAATGGAAACATTACAAAAATTAAGGGGTGAAGCAAAAGCATTTCTAGGAGGAAAGTTCATACCAATAAATGTCTACATTAAAAGGCAAGAAATATTCCAAATAAATAACCTAACTCTATCCTTAATGAACCAGAAAATAACTGAGCCCAAAGTTAGCAAAGAAAATGGAAAACAATGAAGATTAGAGCAGAAATAAATGAAATGGAGAAATTAAAAACAATAGAAAAGTTAACCAAACTAAGAGTTGTTTCTTTGAAAAGATAAACAAAATTGATACATTTTAACAGGAAAAAAAAAGAAGTCAAATTACAAAATTATAAGTGAAAAGGGAGATATTACAATGAATACCACAAAGGTACAAAAATTCATACAAGGTTACTACAAACAACTATACACCAGGAAACTGACAACTGAGAAGATATAAAAAAAGTCTTTGAAACATACAACTTACTAAAATGGCGTCAGGAATAAATAGAAAATAAATAGACTAATTACTAGTAAGGAGAGTGAATCAGAAAAGGAAGAAAGGAAGGAAGGAAGGAAGGAAGGAAGGAAGGAAGGAAGGAAGGAAGGAAACAGAGAACAAAGGAAAGAAAGAGAAAGAGAAAAAGAAAAAAGAAAAAAGAAAAAAAAAACAGAAAAAGAAGTTCCTATGAAGAAAAGTCTAGAACCAGATGGCTTCACTGGTATATTTTACCAAACTTCTAAGAATTAATATACCAATATTCTCAAACTTCTCCAAAAAAAAAAAAAAAAAAAGCAGAGAACATTCCCAATAAGCCTTATGAGGTCAGCACTATCTTCATGCTGAAAGACAGATGAGAACCCTACTAAAAAAGAAAACTATAGGCCAACATCCCTGATGATTATAAATGTGAACATTCTCAGCTAAATACTAGAAAAGATATCAGCAGCCTATTAAAAGGACCATTCACCATAATCAACTTGGATTTATCCCTGGGATGAAAGGATGGCTCAAAATATGGAAATCGATCAATGTGATACATCACATTAATAGAGTGAAAGAAAAGAATCCTATTATCATCTCAATAGACACAGAAAAAGCATTTGACAAAATCCAACAGTCATTCATGAAAAAAACAGTTAACAAATGAGGTATGGAAGTAACATGCCTCAAAATAATAAAGGCCATATTGACAAGCCCATAGCTGATGTCACACTCAATGGTGAAAGGTTGAAAGCTTTTCTTCCAAAATCAGGAACAAGATAAGGTGCCCACTCTCACCACTCCTCTTCAATATAGTACTAAAAGTCCTAGCTAGAGCAATTAGTCAACAAACAGAAAAGGCATCAGAATTCAAAAGGTAGAAGTAAAATGGTCTCTGTTTGCAAATAACATGTTTTTGTATAGAGAAAATCCTAAATATTCAACCAAAAAACTGTTAAAATAATCAACAAATTGAGCCCAGTTGTAAGACACAAAATTGACATACAAAATAAAATTTCTATAATAACAAATTTTCTGAAAAGGAAATAAAGAAACATATCCAATTTATAATTGCATGAAAAACAATAAAATACTTAGGAATAAATTTAAGGAAGTGAAAGATCTATGCTAACAACTGTAAGACAATGATGAAAGCAATTGAAGAAGACATAAATGAATGGAAAGATAGGGCAGCCCAGGTGCCTCAGCAGTTTAGTGCCGCCTTCGGCCCAGGGTGTGATCCTGGAGACCCAGGATCAAGTCCCACGTTGGGTTCCCTGCATGGAGCCTGCTTCTCCCTCTGCCTCCGCCTGTGTCTCTGTTTCTTTCTCTGTATCTTTCATGAATAAATCAATAAAGTCTTTTAAAAAATGGAAAGGTATCCTATGTTCCTGGACTGCAAGAATCACTATTATTAAAATGTCAATACTACCAAAAACCATCTATAGATCAATGCAGTCCCTATTGAGATTCCAGTGGCTTTTTTTTTTAAGCAAAAGTAGAAAAAAAAACCCTAAAATTTATATGAAGCCAAAAAAAAAAAGCAAGAAATCCTGAGAAAGAGCAAGGCATGAGGCATTATTGTTCCTGATTTTTTTAATATTTATTATAAAGCCATGGTCACTAAAACAGTAGAGTACTGGCACAGAAGCAAAGAGAACAATGGAATAAGGAATTCAGACACAAATCCAAGCATATATGGTCAACAAATATTTGACAAGCAAGTCAAGAATGCTCAATGAAGAATTGTCTCTTCAATAAATGATGTTGCAGCAAATGGATACTCACATGTAAAAGAATGAAACTGGGCCCATAGCTTACACCACTCACAACATTAACTCAAAATTAAATAAATGCTTAACTGTGAGACCTGAAACCATGAAACTCCTAGAAGTAAAACACAGGATAAAAGCTCCTTGACACTGGTCTTGGTAATTATATTTTGGAAATCACACCTAAAATGTAACCAAAAAATAAAAAATAGACAAGTGGGAATACATCAAACTAAAAAGTTTCTTCACACCTGAGGAAGCCATCAACTAATTGAAAAGACAACCTACAGAACAGAGAAAAAATATTCACAAACCATATATCTGATAAGGGATTAATAGCCAAACCAAATAAATAATGCACATAACTCTATGGCAGAAAAATCACCCAATTTAAAAATGAGCAAAAAACCTAATAACCATTTTTCAAAAAAAGATACACAGATAGGCAACAGGTATATGAAAAGATGTTCAACACTTCTAGTCATTAGGGAAATACAAATTAAAACTACAATGAGATACCACCTCATGCCTGTTAGAATGGCCATCATCCAAAAGACAAAAGATAACAAATGCTGGTATGGATGTAGAGGAAAGCGAACCCTTGTGCACTCTTGGGGGCGGTGTGTGTTGTAAACTGGTACAGCCACTGTGGAAAACAGAATGAAGGCTCCTCAAAAATTAAAAATAGAACTAGTTACAGTCCATTTCTGGGAATATATCCAAAGGAATTGAAAACACAAGAAAAGATAAATGAACCTCCCGATACACAGCAGCATTATTTATAATAGCAGAAACAGGGAAACAATCGAAGTGTCCAATGATGGAGGAATGGTTAGAGCAGTTGTGGCATATATGGTTGACTCCTGAACAACGAGGTGTGATCCTCCACATAGTTGAAAATCTGCATATAAAATTTGACTTTCCAAAATTAAGAGGCAGACTCTTAATAGCTTACCGTTGACTGGAAGCCTTACTAATAGCATAAACAGTCAACTAATACATACTTTTTTTATGCATTATATATTGTATTCTCACAATTAGGTAAACTAAAGAAAGGAAGGCGCTATGATGTATACCTTAAACCTCATTCAGTGATGTATGTCAACTATCTCTCAATAAAAGTGAAAAGAGATGAAAAGATACAATTGTCACTTGCTTTTTTGAAATATTTGCAGTAGCCTCCTACTGACTCCTCTTTCCTGAAGGACCCTAGAGGTCCAAGTTGGGAGTCATTAATCCAGTGAGGGAGGGGGGGAATGTGCTTCTCCCCCCGCCACTATCAGAGTCTTTAGTATCACCCAAGAATCTTCTATTTCTCCATTAGTCCTAGTTTCCAAGACAAAATTTCCATAGTGATCACCACCACAGCTCCCCACCTTGCAGAGTCTACCCCTGTATACTCCATCACTCCTCTGTTACCACAGATAAATTGTTTGGGTTCCTAGCAGAGGCCATTCTCTACTCATATACTGGGTCACATCCTCTCTTGGCTATTCAACTCTATCTCTCCAGAAAATCCTCCCCCCTCTTGCATCACGCACACTATCCTTCTTTATTCTCCACACCTCTTCCACAAGTCTAGAGAAACATGTTGGTAAACTCTCTTGGCCCCATTTCATGTAAGAGCCACCACCTCATTTCTCAGTTTTCCTAAATGAAATCTTAGAGGTTGATGAAAATTATAACTTTCCAATTTTCTCTTGAGCTCCCTCCATTCAAGCTTTCTCCTCTTGCTAAGATCCACAATTACTTCATAACATTGTATCCGAAGTCAATTCGCAGTCCTCATCTTGGTCTATCAGCAATATGTGACAGTTAACCAGGTTTTCCACTATCTTGAAACACTGAGAACTTGCCTTTCAAGACAGTAAATTTTCTGAATTTCCTTCCTTCTTTCCTCATTGTTCCTTTCTTCATCTCTGCTGGTTCTTCCTTTGACCCTTGTTTCTAGATCTTTGATCTTCTATCTTCATTACTTTAGAGAACTCTTCTAGTTGCAGGATTTAAGTGTCATCTCTATGCTGATGTCTCACCAATCTGTATCTCCAGCCTGAACCTCTTCCTTGAACTCCAGATTCATATATCTAATTCTCTATTAGACATTTTTTTCTGGGCAGCCCAGGTGGCTCAGCGGTTTAGCACCACCTTCAGCCCAGGGTGTGATCCTGGAGCCCCAGGATCAAGTCCCATATCAGGCTCCCTGCATGGAGCCAGCTTCTCCCTCTGCCTATGTCTCTGCCTGCCTCTCTCTCTCTCTCTCTCTCTCTGTCTCTCTCTCTCTCTCTCACACACACACATAAATAAAATCTTTAAAAATATATATTTAAAAAATACATCTTTTCCTGAATATCTAACTGGCATCTCCAATGTAATACAACCAGGAATGATCTTCTGAGCTTTTCCTTCAAACATTCAAACATAAGTTTTTCTTAGAGACTCCTAAGGTCTTAGCAGACAGATTGTGAACCTTGGTTGCATGTTATAGTCACATGGGGGGCCTGAGTTCCACCTCCCAATGATTGTAACCCAATTGGTCATGGCATCCAGAGTGTTAGAAGCTCTCTATGTAGCTTCTCCAAAGAAGCCAAGATTGAGGACTGTAGCTCTGGATGGGTTGCTTCTTCCTTTAACCTCAAATCCTATTATTTTTTCCCCATAAACACTCTCCTCCAGCCACACTGGTCCCCTTGCTATTGCTCAACTCACCAAATATGCTCCCCTTTCAATTCCTTCTTTGTGCCTGGAACACTTTTACCTAAAATAGCCTTAAGATTTATTTCCTTATCTTTTCAAGTCTTTGCTTTAAATCACTGTGTCATTGAGATCTACTATGACCACCCTATTTAAGTTTGCAAAGTTCTCTGCCAACCACATCATTTCCCCATTACCCTTACCAGGACTTTTTTTTTTCCTTCAGCATTATGCCATTCAAAAAGATGTAATTTACTCATTTATTATAGGTTCAGTCTCTCCCCAGTTAGGAAGCAGACTCTGAGAGCAGAGGAATATCTGCATTTTTGCTTACTGTGGGATCTCAGATCATGCATGATATATAGCAGGTACTCAAAAAACGAGCACTAGTGACATTCCTTTTTCTAATATGAAATTTTCTCCTTTCTCATTTTCATCAAATTCTTGGTTCTGTTTAAGAGTTAGACCTATTTGCTGGTATCCCAAAACAACCCTACTTAATAGTTCATCCACTTCTAATTTTTTTCCAAAGGCTTATCTTTCCTTACATTTCCTTAATTATGAGCTTCTCCTTAGGGTTTAGTATTTGACCCTTTATCCTTATTTATATTTACACTTAATAACCTCTCTCCTTTGAAAAGAGGAGACTTCATTTTTCAGACTTCAGCTAGAATGGAAAATTTAAAGTGGTGCCGCCATGTCAAAGTTTTAGTTAAGAACACTGGACCTTCCTCTCACCCAGGTAAGTCCAGTACAGTATCAAAGCTTCAATTATTTATGTCAATAAATCCAAATATTGTTTCTCTAATGCACTGTTCTCTTATTAGTGTCAAAAAAAGTAATGATCTCCTCCCTCCCTCCTTCTCCCCCCCCACACACTCTATATCTTATAAGTCAAGATAAAAATTCAGGAGTATTACTTAAAACATCCCTTTTCCCTTTCTCCCAAAACTCAGCCAAGCGTTTCTTTATTCTACTTATTAAATTTTTATTATGACCTATCTCTTCCATGTCATTTCTGTTCATGATAATCTCTTACCTTTCCTCTTAAAGCCTCCCAACTGAAACCATTATTTCCCTACTTTCCCCTTCAATACATTCTACACACTGCCAAAGTATAAACATTTAAAGACCTTTAAAATTCATGCAATTGCATTAAAATCCTTAAATTGCTTTCGTATTATTTAGTATAATAATCCTTACCATGGTTAAGCTAATACTCAACAATCTCTATGCTTCTCTTGCACATAAGCTCAAACTATCACAGTTTCTTTAATAAATCAAGATTACTTTCCTCCTCACTCATTTTAATGCCTTACCACAGTCCATTTCTTCTGTTTGGAACCTCCCATTTACGTTCACTTAGCTATTCAAATTCATTCTATCACATCCTTTTAAAAGTTAATGAGATTCATATAGTCAATGGACAAAGGACTAGACAACACAGTGAAAGAAAAGGACAGTATTTTCAACAAATGATAATGTAAAACTGGACACCACATGCAAAAATACTGAGTCCAGACACAGACTTCACATCCTTCACAAATATAAACTCAGATCACAGTTCTAAATATAAAATGCAAAATTATAAAACCTCTGCAAGATAATGTAGGAGAAAATGCAGGTGAACTTGGGTATGGCTATGATTTTGATCCAACACCAGGGCACAATCCATGAAAGAAATAACTGATACACTGGACTCCATTAAAATTTTCTGTTCTGCAAACAGCAATGTCAAGAGAATAAGAAGACAAAGCACAGAGTTGGAGAAAATATTTACAAAAGAACCATCTAATAAAGAACTGTTATCCAGAATCTATATAGGGAGCGGAGGGACGGCCGTCGGAGCCGCCGAGGCCAAGTGCTGCCTGGCTGGGCCTACAAAGGGGATGTCAGGCCTCCAAAAGGAGCGCAGTGGAAGCGAGGGCCTCCCTGAGCCGCTGCTGTGACGGCCAGTGAGCGAGCCGCGGAGGATGTCCACCACCAGGACGGTCGCGCCCGCGGGGATCCCGGGGAACCCGCGGGAGGTCTCCAACCCCGCCAAGCCTGGCCGCAAGACCAAGCAGCTGCAGTACGCGCAGAACGTGGTGGTAAAGACGCCCTGGAATCACCAGCTCGCCTGGCCCTTCTACCAGCCCGTGGATGCAATCAAGCTAAACTTGCCCGATTACCATAAAATCATAAACACCCGATGGCTATGGGGACTATTCAGAAGAGACTAGAAAATAATTATTACTGGAGCGCCGGCGAATGTATGCAGGACTTCCACACCATGTTTACAAATTGTTACATTTACAACAAGCCCACAGATGACACAGTGCTAACGGCCCAAGCCTTAGAGAAAATTTTTCTGCAGAGAGTGGCCCAGGTGCCCCAGGACGAAGTTGAATTATTACCCCCTGCTCCGAAGGGCAAAGGCCGGAACGCGGCGCAGGAACCCGGAGTGCAGGTGGGCAGCAAGTGGTGGCCGTGTCCTCTGTCTCCCCAGCAACCCCCTTCCAGAGCGTCCCCCCACTGTCTCCAGACGCCTGTCATTGCTGCCCCCCTCTGCCAACCATTACCGCAAACATCACGTCGGTTCCTGCGCCCCCGCCGCCGCCCCACCCCCTCCCTCGACGCCCATCATCCATCCCTGTGGTCCCTCCCACAGCGCCTGTCGTCAAGGAAAAGGGTGCAAAGCGGAAAGCAGCCACCACGACGCCCACTCCATCCGCGAGCCGGAGCGAATCGCCGCCGCCATCGTCAGACCCCAAGCAGGCCGAGGTGGGGGCTCGGCGAGAGAGTGGGGGCCGCCCCATCGCACCGCCCTGGAAGGGTCTAGAGGACGGCGAGGTGCCTCAGCATGCGGGCCGGAAGGGCGAGCTGCCGAGCACTCGCGGCACTGTGACAGCGTCCTCGAGGACAGGCCGTGCAAGAAGCGTGCGGCCTGCGCCTGGCCCTTCTCCAGCCGGTGGACGCCGAGGCCCTGGAGCTGCACGACTACCACGACGTCACCGAGCACCCGATGGACCTCAGCACTGTCAAGAAGACGGACAGTCGCGAGTGCCCAGACGCGCAGGGCTTCGCTGCTGACACCCGGTTCATGTTCTCCAGCTGTTACCAGTACAACCCCCAGGCCACAAGGTGGTGGCCGTGGCCAGGAAGCTGCGGCCGTGTTCGAGGTGCGGTTTGCTAAGATGCCGGCTGAGCCCGCAGCCCCCGTGCTGAGCAGGGGCACCGAGAGCAGCCGCAGCAGCGAGGAGAGCTCGGAGGAGGAGGAGGAGGAGGAGGAGGAGGAGGAGGAGGAGGAGGAGGAGGAGGAGGAGGAGGAGGAGGAAGAGGAGGAGGAGGAGGAGGAGGAGGAGGAGGAGGAGGAGGAGGAGGAGGAGGAGGAGCGGGCCCGGCTGGCGGAGCTGCAGGAGCAGCTGAAGGCTGTGCACGAGCAGCTCGCCGCCCTGTCGCGGGCCCGGGAACAAGCCAGAGAGGAAGAAGGAGCCGAAGGGAAAGGAGGAGAAGGAGGAGGACGCGGACGAAGACGAGGACACGGAGAGGCACAAGGCCAAGTCTGAGGACGAGAAGGCCAAGGGGGCCCCGCCGCCAAGCAGGCCCAACCGAAGAGGGCTCCCGCCGAGAAGGCCGGCAGCGCAGCCAGGCCAGCAGGCAGCCGAAGCAGGGCGGCAAGCAGGCATCGGCCTCGACGACCCGGAGAGGAGGAGCAAGGCCTGCCCGTGAGCTAGGCCGAGGGCGCCAGCTCAGCCTAGACCACCCGGCTGCCCGGGGACACGGGGCTGCGGGGTCCACTTCATCCAGTCCCGGAGCCCTCGCTCAGGGACCCAGGCCTGAGCAGAGAGAGATTGACTTTGAGCCTCTGAAACCCACCACTGTGCGGGAGCAAGTGTTGTTGACAGGAAAAGCAAAGGGAGCCTTTCTCCACGAGCGGGAAGAAGCAGGCGGCCAAGTCCAAGGAGGAGTTAGCTCAGGAAAGGAAGGAGTCGGAGACGCGCGCCAGGACGTCCGTGGGCAGCTGAACAACAACGAGAAGCCTGCCAAGGAGGAGGAAAGCGGGCTCTGCGCCCTCGGGAGGGCCGCCCGGCTCAGCAGCAGCAGCTCCTCGGTCCGGGAGCAGCAGTTCGGCGGATCCAGCTCCACTGCAGCGACTCAGACTGAGCGCTGGACTCGCACATCAGGACAAAACCAGCGAAGTCGCACCCGCCGGAACTCTGCAGTGTCCCTTGCTCTGGTTGATCTGCTGCTCTGGTTCCGCGCCTGCAGGTTTTCTTTAAAACTCAGTGTTACGGAATCCAGGGATCCCGGGTGGCGCAGCGGTTTGGCGCCTGCCTCTGGCCCAGGGCGCGATCCTGGAGCCCCGGGATCGAGTCCCACGTCGGGCTCCCGGTGCATGGAGCCTGCTTCTCCCTCTGCCTGTGTCTCTGCCTCTCTCTCTCTCTCTCTCTCTCTGTGACTATCATAAATAAATAAAAATTAAAAAAGATAAATAAACTCAGTGTTATGGAATCTTCCAGTTTTGGCTTTAATAGGTCTAAGATCTTTCTCGTGTGTATGTGAGGCTTTATGAGAAGGTGTGAACCCGCATAAAGCCTTCCCTTCCTTACTGAGTTGAGTTGCTTGGAGACGGCAACTTCAAACGCTGACCTGATGACCGTAGAAAACCATGTCAGATGTGATCTGAAGTTTCTTGCAAAGCCCCTTTCTTATGCCCAAGCTGGTCTGTAGCTCCAGAAAGCATTGTTTGAAAGGAAGTTTCTCTGAGATGGTACTGCACCGAAGGCTGTCAGCTTTGCAAACAGGCGATGTCTCTGTCCCCCCAGCTCAGCCCCGCGGCTGGGGTCACCTCTTGCTGCAGGGTGGGGGGACTGTGGAGGTGCTGCGGGCTCCAGTCCGGGCTTCTGCAGGGGTGGGGAGAGGCGGGTGGGCACCGAGGGAGGGGCCTCGGGAGCTCCTGGGAGGGAACACGGGGGCGCGTGTGCCACGCGCAGCTTTCCATACACTGAAACTTTTACCTCAACTGAAAAAAAAAAGATAAAAAAACAAAACTAAACTAAAGGAGACTTTTTTGTAAGGTTCAGCAATTTTCTACGAAAATCTAATGTAAATTTCACTATCTACATGGTAAAGTTCTGCAAGGCAAGGAGACATGGGCTGCTAAGGAAACTTGGTGTTGACTAGGGGAGGATCATTGTCTCTTCTTATACTTTTCATACACACTGCTAGTATGAAAATAGAAACAAAATGGACCAGAGCGATACTTACGGGAGAAAAGAAAAAGACTTGAGAAGTTCTGACATACAAGCAAAAACAAAAACAAAAAATGCCCCTTATAGTTCTAATTTATAACTTTTAGAGTGAAGAACAATGATCTTGCAGAAAAATAAAATCCAAAGGAGCTCAAAGAAAAGGCACAGGAAAAAAAACTACTCTCTCCATAGACATCCTTGATAATGTAACTTATTGAAATTTAATCTTGAATAATCATAGAAAAATACTTTCTTATTAAATATGGATCTTATTCTCAATAGAATTTTCAAATAAGAAAAATCTTTTATTTTTTGTCTTGACTCCATAGTATATACTTTATGTTTTATTATTTATTTCTACTGACCTGAATTTCTCTAATCCAGCAACATAATTATCTACAGCAAAGATTCTTCAAAATACCATGGGTTATTTACCAGATTTTACTTGTCTACAAAAAATATATATTTTCCCCCAGTCAGTGATCAGTGACTCCATAAATGGGAAGGAATGGACTTTTTCTCCATTTCTTGGTTTTATGTCACAGTAACGATGAAACTTTTACCTCAACAACTTCTCATTCCAGTCTTTTACAATCACTTCTGTCGAGGGACTGTGTTTGTTCACTGCCAAACAGTGTCTAAATTATAACTTGAGGACAATATGAAGATGACAATAAAAATCCAGTTTACTAAGAAGAAAACAACTAGATACCCTTCTTTCTACAAGGACTTATTTATGAATATGCACTTAATAAAAAATAAGATGCTCGATAATTAACAAATTTAGGTTTATTCTGCAGTTAGGTTTATAGAAAAGAGCATAAACTGGAAAATAGTCGCTTCATTCCCCATCTTCTATTTTAGGAAGACTTTAAATCTATAATGAAGTTTAAAAATGCCAAATCTCACACACAAAAAAAAAACACTTTCTTGAAACATTTTTTTCACAATATATGCAGAAAAAGCACAGCCCTAAATAGAAGACCAAGATGTGCACACACACACACACACACACACAAATCCACATGCTCAATATATTCACAGCAAAAAAACATAAGGGGTGGGCAATTCAGGCTTTCTCCCAAAGCATACATGGGATGAAAGAAATTCCTAAATCTCAATGCAGAATAGAACAATTACTACCAGAGGGTAATGAATTAATGAAAACATGAATACAGTTACTACTGGAACTGGCTTCCGAAGCACCAACACACAAACTCATTCAAGACTCTCTTTTAGATCTCAGCTACAGAAATGCCAACCAACATTCCTATATTTAGCAGATATAGTAGTTTGAGGAAAAGCTACAATTAGTATTTTTAGCTTGAAAATGAATATCAGGGATCCCTGGATGGCGCAGCGGTTTGGCACCTGCCTTTGGCCCAGGGCGCGGTCCTGGAGACCCGGGATCGAATCCCACGTCGGGCTCCTGGTGCATGGAGCCTGCTTCTCCATCTGCCTGTGTCTCTGCCCCCCTCTCTCTCTCTCTCTCTCTTTCTCTCTCTCTGTGACTATCATAAATAAATAAAAAAAATTAAAAAAAAGAAAATGAACATCATAAAAATAATAAATCACTCCTTTTTCCTATATTGCTCCACCTGTCTTTGCTTAGCCTTTACTGAATCCAAATGCTAAGTATTGACTTATGTGGTTTTCCTGTGAACAGATAAAGTAGAAAATGAGAAATAGTTTAGATCTCAAAAAAAAAGCACATGACTCAAAAGTTTGCAGGCAGAAATAAATTACAGTGATCAAAAATATTGTTTGGGAATATTAAAATATCTTTACTGTGTACAGAGTTGTTTATGAAAACTTTGGCTTTCTCATCTACATTATACCATGGAGAATAGAACAAAATAATGTAAAAATGTCCTGTTTACACAACGTAGACTTGAGAAAATGCACCACTGGTGCTACTTGATGTATGAAATCTTCATTTTCCAGTATATGGGTTATTTTCTGGGACTAAATCAAGCTCAGTGTATTTTAGTCTGAGAAAGCTAATATGTTTTCACAAAAATAGAAACTTCTGAAGAGTATCTTCATGACCATGAGAGGATTAAAAGCAAATTTCAAAATGCACTTTAAGCACAGACAAACTAGAACATTTCTATTTTGTTGCTTTGACTGTTTTTTTTTAACACAGTGACCCTTAAGGGAAAAAAATGGGTGGGGGGCAAGGTGGCAGGAAGATAGGCTTCATAAAATACACTTAGGTTGAATAAAGTAGTTGTAGTTTAGTATTTTAAATAAGGAAACATTCAATTAAATAATCAAGATTCTCAATAATCTGCAAATTGCTATAACCTCTAGTTTTGAAATCCCCAATTTTTGAAAAAAATTCTTTTTTCATGCCAAAATTGTGTTTAAAACATATGTTTGGTATTCTCTTTCCTAAAAAGTTTGGAGATATTTTAGAAGCACCCCAAAACCTAAATCCATGGCAAATTTAATAACTCTTTGGAGGTAAGTAATAGTCTCATCTAAAAGAAAGAGAAATCGAGTTGGGTTACAGATGCTTACAAAAATGAGAAAATTAGGATAAATTTCATTAAAAATATTAAATATCTGAAATTCTAGATTGCCAGTATTCCTTTTAAGGAGGATTTATGTTTATGAATAGAAATCCTCAGGGTGGTATTGTGTTTTTCTCCTCATAGGAAACGCCTGTTTTGTCAAGCAATTAAGGTTCTCTGTGGAGAAACTGATATGTCAGTCAGTCCACCACCAGACTCTCAGCCTAAAATCCATGGGCTTCTCTCCCTTTGCTGCAAAACAAAGACCCCTACTCTTATTCTCCTGAACTCTTTGTCTTTTCCTCAACTCAAGTGTCAGAATTTTTAACACATAGATTCATAAAAATGGGGTAAAAAAAAACAATTTCTATAAATAAAACAGATCCACAGTATAACATTACCTCTGCCAAAAAATCAGACAAAGAAATAAAAATAAATACTCTAGAAATTTGGAGCTCATTTGCTAATTTTCTAACTCAATTCACTATGATCGTGGGTCCATAGCCAAATCATGGTCTCCTATCCTCTTTTCAACTATCTTATTAAATGTAATGTGATTAAATAAATAATTACTAAAGGGAAAGGATATTCTTTTTATTTAAAAAAAGAACATGAAGAATCACATCACCAAGATGGCAACATAGGATATTCCTGACTTCACTCCCCTCCCAAAACAAATGAACAACTATTCAAGAGCAAGACAACATTGAAAGAACCCTAGAACATGATGGTGAGGTACTCCCCACACCTCAGAGGCCAAGACAAACTGCATAGGAAGAGAAGGGGCCACACGCTGGCTGCACTTCCTCCCCCAAATCCAGGCCATTTCAGCACCAACCTGAGGTCTCAACTGAGCCTCCAATTCTTCCAGTGGGAAAAGAGAGCACAGGGGGGAATAGCCAGCCCCCCAACTCAGCACTGTGGCTGCTTTGTTTGAACCCCTACTCTGATCTCATGCCTACACAGGGATTGCTGGAAAACTATAAGGTTCAAACACTGGGATTCTAACTGTGACAAAGAATAGGAGAGAGGCTTGCAAACAACTAGCATACGACCTTGGCCGACCAAGTTCATACTTGCAGTGTCCAAGTAATAATACCAACCAGCGGCTTTCCTCATTATCAGAACCAAGATGGATATATACTCTGACCAGGGAATTAGCAGAATATAGATCTTATTTATTCTGATCAAATGAATACTGTTGACCATAGAGCCAAGTTTGCCTAAGCCCAGGAAGGGAACTGAATCACAGCTCCCTTCCTCGACTGTGGAGAGTATCTTCTAGTCCAATTTGACAAGGAGGGCTGGAGAAACTCCTGAAAGCTTTGTGACCCAATAGCAGTCAAGCTGAGAAGCTGGTAGAATTGAAGTTGCACAGCGGCCCTGTTTGGTCAGGGAACTTGGGGAATGGATCAGCCTGAGTTGAAACAACAAACAAAGAACAATAGCAGCTTTAACTGCTTCTCCCACTGCACCCAGACAGGGAATCTAATTCATAACCCTGCTCATTGTTGAATGCCATCAGTCTATCCAACCAGAGAATCTAACCAAAGCACAAGGAAAGCTCTGTAGCCCATCCAACAGCCCTACCTACAGTGGCATTTGAACAAAGAGCATAGCCTGTGGCTTCCCCAGTCTGCAGAGCAAAACCAGTGGCCTCACCTGACCAAGCAACTCAGTGCAGACACTACACTGATTCGGGTCCACCAACAATGAGCTATACAGACCCTGGTTCTATCTGCTGTTGTGCTAGGGAAGGGAAACTAATTCATAGTCTTATCTACTGCTGAATATAGTAGCCAGTCCAGACCATCGATGAAGCCTAACCAGATTAGGAGAGAATCCAAGCAATTGTAGAGAAGCCAGGCAACTGCAAAGCCCAATCTATAGCTTTTCTTAGGGAGGGAACCAAGCTGGCAGTCCTATACAACTCTCTCAGTCACTGGAACATCTCCTATCCCTGACCTTAAAGTATGAAGCATGGCCCCATCCAAGAAAAGACCACAATAGCAGACCCCATTTGCCCAAAGAAATTACCAGCAAATGCCCAGAAACTGAAACTGAGCTGAATGGTGAAGAAGTGTCTCTGCCAAAGCAAACTTGTCAAGTATGGAATTGGAGCCCAATTACTTAAATGCACAGATTCCAACATCAGGAATCAAAGATCACAAAAAAAAAAAAAAATCAGGTAAATAGGACACCACCAAAATAAACTCATAAAGATCCAAAAGCTAAACCTTAATAAATGGAGATCTAGGAACTGTCAGAAAGAATTCAAAGTGAACCACCTTTAGGAAGTTAGTGAACTACAAAACACACAAACACAGACACACACAGAAAAGCAAATGAAATTAGGAAAATAATGAATAATAAAAATGAGAACTTTGAAAGAGCAACCATCAAAAACAATCCAAATATAATTCTTAGATTTGAAAAATAAGTAAACTGAAGAATTCAACAGAAAATGTCAAAAGTAGACTCAACCATGCAGAAGAGGGAATCAGTAACTTGAAAGAGAAGTCATGGAAAATAATCTAGAGGAGCAAAATGAAAAAAGAATGACAGAGTGAAAAATCCTACGGGAATTATAAATCACAATCAAAAGGAATGACATTTGCATTATAGGAATTTCCTGAAGGAGACAAGAAAGGGAGAAAGACCAGTAATGGCTGAAATGTCCCCTAATCTAGGGGAAAAAAATGAACATCCAGATTCATCAGGTCCAGAGGACCTCAAATAGGATGAACCTGAATAGGGCTACACTGAGACACATTATAGTCAACTGCCAAAAGTCAAAGACAAAGAAAGAATTTTAAGAGCAGTGCAGGAAAAAGTTACACACAAGGGAACACCCAAAAGATTATTAACACATTTCTCACAAAAACATTTTAGTCAAAAATCAAAACAAAACATTTTAATCAAGGAATGGGATGACATACTCAAACTATTGGAGGAAAATAACTGTCAACCAAGTATTCTATATTGGCTAAACTGTCCCTTGAAACAAAGCAAGGATAAAGACTTCCCTGAGCAAATAACCAGTAAAGGAGTTCCTTATCACTATATCTACCTTACAAAAGATGCTAATGGAAGTTCTTTAAGTAAAGGAACAATAATTATCACAAAAACATAAAAAGATAGCAAAAATCTCAGTGGTAATGGTAAACATACAGTCATATATTCTGCAATATGGTAACAGGGATAGTTAATTCACTTAAAACTCTAGCTGAAGTTTAAAAAATGTACTAAAAATAACTATGTTAATCTGTTATTACACAATGTAAAAGCGATAACCAAAAAGGAGGAGAGGGAGTAAAAGTGTAAAGGTTATCAATTTTATCAAAGTTGTATCAGTTTAAAATGAGATGTTATAAGTTTAAGATATTATATGTAAGCCTCATTGTAATTACTAGGAAAATCCTTTAGTAATTACATAAAACATAGATAGGGACTCAAAGCACAATGATACCAAAAGATATCAAAACACACCCTAAAAAAGTAACAGGTTTAAATAAGAAATAATGGGTGTACAAAATAACCAGAGAATAATGAACAAAATGGCAATAGTAAATCCTTATCTATAAATAATTACTTTAGTTGTAAACAGATTTCTTCAATTAAAAGCCACAAAATGGCTAAATGGATTAAAAACCATACCCAACATTATGGTGCCTAAAAAAGACTCACTTTACCCTCAAAGACACACAGAATAAAGCGATGAAAAAAGACGTTTCAAGCAAATGGCACTAAATTACTGGCACTAAATTTACTTACATTACATGTATTATAAAAATGATATGAGATAAAGAAGGTTATTATATAATGAGAAAATGACCAATGCTTTAATAAGATAATAACTATTGTAAATATTTTGTGCATAACGTTGGAATACCTGAATATATATAAGGCAGAAACTGACAAAGCTCAGAGGAGAAATCAACAGTAATGCAATGGATAGATCATCCAGAGAACCAATCAGGAAACAGTATACCTAAAAAACATTACAGACCAAACAGACCTAACACATACATAGAACATTCTCTTCAACAATGGCAAGAACAGATATTTTATCAAGCAGGCAGGGAATACTTTTTAGAACAGACCGTAAACTTTACCACAAAACAAGTCTTAGCAAACTCAGGAAGACTGAAATTACACCAAATATCTTTTTTGACTACAGTGCATGAAATTAAAAATCAATCCCAACAGGAAAGCTGGAAAACTCATGACCATATGCAAATTAAATAACACTCTCCTTAAAACCATTTGATCAATTGATAGTTAAAGGAGAAATAGGAAAGGTTTTTTTAGTTTTTATTTTTTGAGACAAACAAAAATGAAAGTACAACATACCAGAACTTGTGGGCTATAATAAAAGCAATTCTAATTGGAAGTTCACAGCAATAAACATCTACATTAAGAAGCAAAAAAGATCCTAAATAAGTAACCTAAGTCTCTAAGCCTTAAGGAACCAGAAAAAGTGGAACTGAGTCCAAAATTAGAAGAAATAAAAATGAAAGTAAACATAAATGAAATAGAGAATAGAAAAAACAATAGAAAGGAATAGCCAAAGTGGGAGCTGGTTCTTTGAAAAGATAAATAAACCCTTAGGCAAACCCTTACGTACACTAACAAAGAAAAGGCAAAGGACCCAAATCAATAAAATTATAAATGTAAAAAAGCACATTACAAGTGATACTACAGAAATACAAAGATCTTAACAATATACCAATATACTACACAACATAGAATAAATGAAAAAAATTATCTGAAATGTACAACTTACCAAGAATGAATCAGGAAAAATTAGAAAATGCAACTAGACCATCTACTAGTTAGATGATTGAATAAGTAAACAAAAATGCCCCAAGGGGGAATAAACATTGTTAAAATGACCACAGGACGCAAAGCAATCTACAGATTTAATAAAATCTCCATCTACCAACAGCACTTTTCACAGACCTACATAATCCTAAAATTTGTATGGACCCACAAAAAACCCCAAAGAGCCAAAGCAATCTTGAAAAGAAAAACAGAACTAGAAGTAGCACAATCCCAGATTTCCAGTTATATTGCAAAGCTGTAGTAATGAAAATCATATAGTACTGGCACAAAAATAGGCACATGGATCAAGAACAGAACAGAGGGCCCAGAAATAAGCCTGCAGTTATTAGGTTAATTAATCTACAACAAAGGAGGCAGGAATATGCAATGGGAAAACGTCTCTTAACTAAAAGGTTCTGGGGAAACTGGACATTGAGAGCTTGTTTGGAGGTTCTACCAGGGGAGCGCAGCTACTCGTATACCCTTGACCGAAGAACGGTCCTCCTCTATGGGGATGGTCGTCGTCTTCCACCGAGCACGCAGCTTCGGGAGGGACGCACATGGAGCAGTGAGAGAGGAAGGGGACACCCGCCTAGCCAGCCAGATCAGCCGAATCAACCCTGGTGATCAATGGGGTGACAGGTGTCGCAGCCAGATCGCCCTCCACATCCAACAGCTACAAGCAAATGAATGAAGTTGGACCTACACCATACACAAAAATAAACTCACAATGGATTAAGGACCTAATTGGGAGACTTGAAACCATAAAAATCCCAGAAGACAACATATCTGATATCAGCCACAGAAACATTTTTCTAGATATGTCTCTAAAGCAAGAGAAATAAGAACAAAAATAATTATTGCAACTACATCAAAATAAAAACTTGTGCATAGCAAAGGAAACCACCAAGAAAAGACAACCTACTGAATGAGAGAAGATATTTACAAATGACATATCTGATAAGGGATATCCAAAATATATAAAGAACTTCTACACTGAATGCCAAAAAAACCAATCCAATTTAAAAATGGGCAGAAGACATGAACAAACATTTCTCCAAAGATGATATGCAGATGGCCCACAGACACATGAAAAGATGCTCAACAATCACTCACCATCAGGGAAATGCAAATCAAAACTGCAATGAGATATTACCTCACATGGGTCAGAATGGCTAAAATTAACAACACAGGAAACAGATGTTGGCAAGTATATGAAGAAAAAGGAACTTTTGTGCAATAATGGTGGGAATGCAAACTCAAGTGCATCCATTGTGGTAAACAACTTGGGATTTCCTCACAAAATTAAATATAGAAGTTCTATATGATCCAGTAATTCCACTGCTGGGTATTTACCCAAAGAATATGAAAACACTAATTTGAAAGATACATGCATCCCTATGTTGCTGAAATATTATTTTTAATAGCCAAATTATTGAAGCAGTTGTGGCATCCATCAATAGGTGAAAGGATAAGAAGAGGTTGTGGGGATCCCCAGGTGGCTCAGCGGTTTAGCGCCACCTTTGGCCCAGGGCATGATCCTGGGGTCCCCGGGACTGAGTACCACATCGGGCTCCCTACATAGGGCCTGCTTCTCCCTCTGCCTGTGTCGCTGTGTCTCTGCTCCTCCCCCCCCGTCTCTCTCTCTCTCTCTCTCTCATAAATAAAATCTTAAAAAAAGAAGAGGTGGTGGACACACACACACACACACACACACTAGAATATTACCCAGCCATAAAGAAAAAAAAGAAATCTGCCATTTGCAACAACATGGAATGATCTTAGAGGGTATAATGCTAAATGAAATAAGTCAGAGAAAGATAAATCCCATATGATTTCACTCACATGTGGAATTTAAGAAACAAAACAAAAAAGACATACCTAAAACAGACTTTTTTAAAAAAATTATTTATAATAGTCACAGAGAGAGAGAGAGAGAGGCAGAGACACAGGCAGAGGGAGAAGAGCAGGCTCCATGCACCGGGAACCCGACGTGGGACTCGATCCCCAGTCTCCAGGATCGCCCCCTGGGCCAAAGGCAGGCGCAACTGCTGCGCCACCAGGGATCCCTAAAACAGACTTTTAAATATAGAAAACAAACGGTGGTTGACAGAGGGGAGGTAGGGTGGGAAGATATGAGCAATGAGTTGAAGGGGATTAAGAGTACATTCATTATGATGAGCACTAAGTAATGTATAGAGTTCCTGAATCGCTTTATTGTATGCTTGAACTAATATAACACTGTATGTTAACTATAGTGGAATTTTTAAAATAAATAATTTTTTTAAAGCTGCAACCTCCCTCCCCACATGAGTATCTCCCTATTATCATTACCTGATTAGTTTTCTCCATACTATAAACATTTTACTTCTTTAATAGCCTACATTCACTTCTTAAATTTTTTAAAGATTTTATTTATTTATTCATGAGAGACACACACAGAGAGAGGCAGAAAAAACAGGAAGAGAGAGAAGCAGGCTCCATGCAGGAAGCCCAATGTGGGACTCAGTCCCCAGGACTCCAGGATCACACCCTGAGCCAAAGGCAGATGCTCAACTGCTGAGCCATCCAGGCGTCCCTCCACTTCTTAAATATAAACCTCACCTAGGGCAAAGACTTTTTGTCATTTTGATCAGTGCTCATTCCTGGCATATAAAAGTGCTCAATAAATATATGTTGAGTAAAAAAAAAAAAAAAAAATGTCCCAAAGAAGAAAAGTCCAGGACCCGGTGGATTCACTGTGAATTTTACCAAACATTTAAATTAAGATTTAAAACCAATACTTATCAAATTCTCCATAAAATTAATAATGAAGGAACACTCTCAAACTCATTTTAGGAGGCTAGCATTATCCTGATAACAAAATCAGAAAAGAATGCTACTAGAAAGAAAAGAAAACTACAGGCCAATATCCTAATGATTATAGATGCAAAAATTCTCAACAAAGTACTAACAAAAAATTCAGTAGCCTATGGGGCGCCTGGGTGGCTCAGTCAGTTAAGCATCTGCCTTCAGGTCATGATCTCAGGGTTCTGAGAGTGAGCCCTGCATCAGGCTCCTCTGCCCCTCACTTGGTTTGTGCTTTCTCTCTTACTCTCTCAAGTAAAATCTTTAAAAAAAATTCAGCGGCCTATCAAAAGAATCATTAAAAGGATAATTGACCATATTCAAGTGGGATTTATCCCTGGGTTGAAAGGATGGTTCAAAATATGGAAATCGATCAATGTGATACATCACATTAATAGAATGAAAGAAAAGAATCCTATGATCATCTCAATAGACACAGAAAAAGCATTTGACAAAATCTAACATTTATGAAAAAAACAGTTAACAAATTAGGTATGGAAGTAACATACCTCAATATACTAAAAGCCATATATGCCAAGCCCATAGCTGATATCATACTCAATGTGAAGTTTGAAAGCTTTTCTTCCAAGATCAGCAACAAGATAAGGTGCCCACTCTCATCATTCCTATGCAATATAGAAATAAAACTCCTAGCTAGAGCAATCAGTAACTAGCTAACTAAATAAATGCCATCAGAATTTTTTTTTTAATGTATGGTCTCTGTTTGAAGATGATTTGTTTTTATATAAAGAAAATCCTAAAAACTCAACCAAAAGCCTGTTACACCAACCAACAAATGCAATAAAGTTACAGGACACAAAATCAGCATACAAAATTTAAAAGAATTTCTACATAGCAACAGCAGATTTTCTGAAAAGAAACTTATCCCATTTTGCAATTGCATCAAAAACAGTAACATACTTAGGAATAAGTTTAACTGAGAAAGTGAAAGATATCTACCCTGAAAACTAGAAGGCATTGATAAAAGCAATCCAGGAAGACACAAACTGGATTAAAAAATTAATACTATTAAAATGTCAATACTACCAAAAGCCATCCATAGAGTCAATGAAATCCCTATCAAGATTCCAATGGCTTTTTTTCCCCGAAGGAAACCGCTCCTAAAATTTATATGGAACCAAAAGAGATCTCAAATAGGCAAAGAAATCACGAGAAAAAAGAACAAAGCAGGAGGCATCAGTCTTCCTGATTTCCAGCCATACTATAAAGTTCTAGTTACCAAAACATTATGGTACTGGCACAAAAATGGATAAGGGATCAATAGAAAGAATAGAAACCCAAAAAATAGACCCAAACACATAAAGTCAACAAATATTTGACAGGCAAGACAACAATACTGTATGAAGGAAGGACAATCTGTTCAATAAATGATGCTGGGGTAACTAAATATTCACATGTAAAAGAATGAAATTGGACCCATATCTTACACCACTTATAAATATTAACCAAAAATGGATTAAGACTTAAGTGTGAGACACGAAATTCCAAAAATAAAACATAGGACCAAATTTCCTTGACATGGGTCTTAGGGATCATTTTTTGCTACAACATCTCATGCAAAAGCAACAAAGTCAAAAATAACTAATGTAGTATGACTACACTAAAAATCTTTTGCACTCTACAGAAACTATCCACAAAGTGAAAAGACTACCTACAAACTGGTAAAAAAAAGCATTTATAAACCATTTTTTCTAAGGGATCACTATACAAAACATAACTCATGAAATTCAATAGCAAAAACCAAATAAGTCCATTAAGAAATGGCAAAGAACATGCATAGACATTTCTCCTAAGAAGATATATAAAGGGTCAACAAGCACATGGGAAAAGACATTCAACAGGGATGCCTGGGTGGCTCAGGGGTTAAGGGTCAGCCCTTGGCTCAGGCATGATCCCAGGATCTTGGGAATCAGTCCCACATTAGGCTCCCTGCAGGGAGCCTGCTTCTGTCTCTGCTTCTGTGTGTCTCTTATGAATAAAAAAATAAAATCTTAAAAAAAAGACATTCGACATCACTAGTCATTAGGGAAATGCAAATTAAAGCTACAATATCCCTTCACACCTGTTAGAATTGCTACTATGCAATTGATAAATTATCGAACCCTGCATCTGCAGCTAAGTATGTACTACATGTTGGCTAATTCAATTTAATTTTTTAAAAAAGAAAAAGGGTTGCCTACATGAAGCAAAAAAAGAAAAAGAGTGGGTTCTACCAAAAGAGAACAATTATTGGCATGGCTGTAGAGGAAAGGGAATCCTTGCTGATAGGATTGTAAATTCATGCATCCAATATGGAAAACAGCATGGAGAATCCTAAAAAAAAAAAAAAAAAAAAAAAAAAAAAAAAGATCTAGTTAGGATCTAGCAATTCCACCTCTGAGAATATGAAGGAAGGAAACAAAAACACTAATGCAAAAAGATACCTGCACCCGCATTGTCACAGCAGCAGTATTTACAAAAGCCAAGACATGGAAACAACCTAAGTGTCCATCAGTAAGTTAATGAATAAAGAAGTAGTGGTATGCATACACAGATACACATTCTCTTCTGAAAAGCTCCTACAGTGTTTGGCTTTGTTAGCAGACAGCACAAGTCAGATACCACAAAACACAGCGTGTAGGAAGCTTTCCTTTTGGTTCCAGTGCACTTATTGGTTTTCCTTTCTTTTCTTTTCTTTCTTTTCTTTTCTTTTCTTTTCTTTTCTTTTCTTTCTTTTCTTTGTTTTGTTTTGTTTTTTTGTTTTTGTTTTTTGTTTTTTTGGCTTGTTTGCTTTGGCCCTGTGACTGCTAGCAATTTAAAGCAACCCAGTTACAGTCCTCCTTCAGTGAGTTTTACAGGCATCCTGATGAATAAATTCTCCCTTTCCCTACCAGCTACTAACCAAATCTAGGTCACAATATCCCGGCAAATTTTTCTACCTTCCAATGGGTCCCAGTAACACACCCTCTCCAATAAAGTCTAAAACTCATTTTTGGATATGGGGGGGGTGCTCTCATCCAAAATGATGCCTCCCTTGGACTGTCTGTGTCAGAACTAGAAGTAGTAAGTTGCCCTCACATCTGTCATTCCTCTTTCCTATTGTTTTGTTTTTGTTTCTCGTTGTACATAACTACTCTTTAAAATTACATAGTTATTCTTTTTATTACATTTTCCTTGTTCACATTTCTAGTGTGGTTTCTGTCTCCTGAATGGACACAAACTGTTAAGAAAGTCTATAAAATGAGGCTAGTAATAGTGACTCCTTAGATTGGTTTTCATGATTATAGGAGTTATATGGATAAAGTTCTTTTTTTGATAAGATTTCATTTATTTATTTATTCATGAGAGACATACAGAGAGAGAGGCAGGGACACAGGCAGAAGGGAAGCAGGCTCCATGCAGGAAGCCCGATGGGGACTCGATCCCAGGACTCCAGGATCATGCCCTATGCGAAGGCAGGCTCTAAACTGCTGAGCTACCCAGGCATCCCTAGATAAAGTTCTTAAACCATGTAGATTGGTAATAGTCTTTATCTATTCAGAGACAGGTTTACAACTGGTAATCCCTGTCAAAACTTTCAATAGATAATTCTTGTAACAAAAACAAAAAAATTTAAGAAATTCCTGCTGAGAAATTATCTACCTTCTTCTTTTTTAAAAAAAAAAATTATCTACCTTCTAAAGAACACATTCTCCAATCCTTAGAGTTGTAACAAACACTTTGTTTAGACCTCTATTCTAATTACAGTACAACCCTACTATATACAAACTATTTCTTACCCAAAGGACTCAGCTTCTTGAGGAAAATCATCACATTTTATTATTTACTGAATCTCTTGGTATAGTATAGATGCTCATGTAGGTTTGTGATGAGTCAGAGTACAGCTACCTTGCCAACATATCACAACCCAACAAATGTCCCTGATTTTTCTCAACTCTCTTTTTAAAAATATTTTATTTAGTCATGACAGAGAGAGAGAGAGAGAGAGAGAGAGAAAGGCAGAGAGAGAGGAGGAAGGAGAAGCAGGCTCAATGTGGGGCTCGATCCCAGGGCCCTGGGATCACGACCCAAGCCGAAGGCAGATGCCTAAACAACTGAACTACCCAGGCACCCTTTTTCTCATCGCTCTGATCTACATTCTGCATGGATTGTGTGAAAGAGTTCCCAATAGTATGCTCCACCAAACTTCATAAAAATAACCATGCCCCTATATTATCTTGACTCAAAACTACTTGAGTTTCATTTCAGGTATCGGTAGATCAATAAAATCTGATATTCCTATAACCTTCCCTCTTGCCTGACTTAAAGATCTTCAACAGGAATTAAATAATTTTGCAAAACATTGTCCACCAACCCCATCCCCTCCTTTTCCTTAGTAATTTTCAAGGGACAGTAGGATAACTTTAGAGTCATATAAGTATAATGCAGAAAGAACGGATGCACTGCCTTCAGAAAGGAAAAACTTAAAAGAGACCTTCAAAGATTTGTAAACATACAACCAAGCGAGATCTATAGTTTTATGACCAACTTGTTTATTGGTACACTATAGTTTGAAAGAATATCTTCAGTATTATAGTCTTCTGCCATTAATTTTACTTGAATGGCAATTGTTTAGAGTAAGAGTAGCGTTCTTATATATACGAAAAAATTAGTAAAGGAATTTTTATACTATACCCTTGTTCTGTCTTTTGAGTTCTATCTTGCATTTATTTCAATTCTACACTCCAACACAGCAAAACCAAAAGTTAAAGAGGTTTTCTTTTTTTGCTACTGTTTTAAAGCTAATCTGGTTTGCTTTCAACTGCAAGTCATTTTTTTTTATAAAGGTCTCCATTCTGGCTGACTTCATTAAATATTCACTTGAGTAGTGTGCACTTTACATTCAGAGAGTAAATATGACAGTATTCCCTCTTGTCTCTGGTTTTGTTCTCTGTGGTTTCACAGTTACCCAAGGTCAACCGCACTGCAGGAAGCAGATGATCTTTTTTCCGATGTATGGTCAAAAGGTCAATAGTAGGTTGCCTTTTGTTTTGTTGATTGTTTCCTTTGCTGTGCAAAACCTTTTTATTTCGTATAGTCCCAATACTTTATTTTTGCTTTATCTCCCTTGTCTCAGAAGACTATCTAGAAAAATGTTTGGCTTATGTCAGAGACGTAAGAAAGCCTGTGCTGTTTCTAGGATTTTATGGTTTCAGGTCTCACATTATGTCTTTAATTCATTTGAGTTTATTTTTATGTATGGTATAAGAAAGTGGTCCAGTTTCATTTGTTTACATGTCGCTGACCAATTTTCCAGTTTCCTTTGTTGAAGAGACTCTTTTTCCAACTGGATACTCTTGCCTCTTTTATTGAAGATTAATTGATCACATAGTTGTAGGTTTATTTCTGCGTTTCTATTGGTCATTGGTCATTGCGTCTATTTTGTGCCAGTACCATATGGTTTTGACTCCAACACCTTTGTAATAGAACTTGAAGTCCAGAATTGTGATACTTTCAGCTTTTGTTTTAAAAATTGCTTTGACCATTTGGAGTCTTTTGTGGTTCCATATATATTTTATAATTTTTTTATTTCTATGAAAAACGCTCTTGGCATTTTCATAGGGACTGTATTAAATCTGTAGATTGTTGTGGATAGTATAGATATTTCAACAAAATTTGTTCTTCCAATCCATGGGCAAAGAATATTTTTCCCTTTTTGTGTTGTATTCAATTTCTTTCACCAGTGTTTTATAGTTTTGAGAGGGACAGGTCCTTCAACTGTTTGGTTAAGCTTATTCCCTGGTATCTTATTATATTAGGTGCAATCTATTGAATGGGAGAAGATATTTGTAAATGGTTTATCTAAAAAAAGTTTTAATATTCCTTTTCTATTTCCTACCCATTTTTTCTCCTTCCCTTTTATTCCCTTTCACTATATTTATATTCCCCAAATGAATGAGACAGTATAATGTTTGTCCTTCTCCGAACTTATTTCACTCAGCATAATACCCTCCAGTTCCATCCACGTTGAAGCAAATGGTGGGTATTGGTCATTTCTAATGGCTGAGGAATATTCCATTGTATACATAAACCACATTCTTTATCCATTCATCTTTCGATGGACACCGAGGCTCCTTCCACAGTTTGGCTATTGTGACATTGCTGCTAGAAACATCGGGGTGCAGGTGTCCCGTCGTTTCATTGCATCTGTATCTTTGGGGTAAATCCCCAGCAGTGCAATTGCTGGGTCGTAGGGCAGGTCTATTTTTAACTCTTTGAGGAACCTCCACACAGTTTTCCAGAGTGGCTGCACCATTTCACATTCTCACCAACAGTGCAAGAGGGTTCCCTTTCCTCTGCATCCTCTCCAACATTTGTGGTTTCCTGTCTTGTTAATTTTCCCCATTCTCACTGGTGTGAGGTGGTATCTCATTGTGGTTTTGATTGTATTTCCTGATGGCAAGTGATGCCGAGCATTTTCTCATGTGCATGTTGGCCATGTCTAGGTCTTCCTCTGTGAGATTTCTGTTCATGTCTTTTGCCCATTCATGATTGGATGTTTGTTTCTTGCTGTTGAGTTGAGTAGTTCTTTATAGATCTTGGAAACTAGCCCTTTATCTGATAGTCATTCGCAAATATCTTCTCCCATTCTGTAGGTTGTCTTTTAGTTTGTTGACTGTATCCTTTGCTGTGCAAAAGCTTCTTATCTTGATGAAGTCCCAATAGTTCATTGGTCTTTTTTTTTAATTTTATTTATTTATGATAGTCACAGAGAGAGAGAGAGAGAGAGGCAGAGACATAGGCAGAGGGAGAAGCAGGCTCCATGCACTGAG
>NW_023330911.1:0-56594 GCF_011100685.1 Canis lupus familiaris
ATTCGATTCTTTCCTTTTCTTTCAATTCGATTCCTTTTCGATTCGATTCTGATTCGACATTTTCGATTTTCGTTCGATTCTTTCGATTCGATTTGATTCTTTTCGATTTCGATTATATTCTCTTCGATTCGATTCTTTTCGTTTCGATTAGATTCTTTTCGATTCGATTCGATTTCAATTCTTTTCACTTCGACTCGATTCTACTTCGGTTCATCTCGAATCGATTCGATTCTTTTTTGATTTGATCTATTCGATTCTTTTCGATTCAGTTCGATTCAATTCGATTCTTTTCTATTTGATTCGATTCTTTTCCACTCGATGTGATTTGATTCGTTTTGATTTTTTTCGATTTGTTTCAATTCGAATCTATTCGATTCTTTTCGTTTCATTCGATTCGATTCTTTTTGATTCAATTCCATTCGATTCGAATAGATTCGATTCTTTTCGATTCGATACGATTCGATTCTTTTCGATGCGAATCAATTCGATTCTTTTTATCGATTCGATTCGATTCTTTTAGATTTGATTCGATACGATTCTTTTCTATTCGATTCTTTTCGATTCGATTCGATTCTTTTCGATTCGATTCGATTCGATTCTTTTCAATTTGATTCGTTTCGATTTGAATCTTTTTGTTTTGATTTGATTTTCTACAATTCGATTCTTTGGATTCGATTCTTTTTGATTTGATTAGATTCGATTCATTTCAATTCAAATCAATTCAATATGATTCGATTCGTTGCAATCTGATTCGATTTTTTCGAATCGATTTGATTCGATTCGATTAGTTTCGATTCGATTATCGATTCAATTCAATTCCAATTATTCTCAATTCGATTCGATTATATTTATTCAATTCTATTATTTTCGATTCGATGCGATTCGATTCGATTCTTTTCGATTCAATCATTCGATTTGATTCTTTTCAATTCGATTCGATTCTTTTCGATTTGATTGCATTCGATTCAATTTTTCGATTTTTGATTCCGATTCGATTCGATTCTTTTCATTACGATTCAATTCAATTCGATTCTTTTCGATTCGATTTGATTCTTTTCGGTTCGATTCGATTCTTTTTCGATTCGATTCGATTCGACACTTTTCGTTTCCTATTCGATTCTTTTCGATTCGATTGATTCTTTTCGTTTCGATTAGATTCTCTTTGATTCGATTCTTTTCGATTCCATTTGATTTGATTCTTCTCCATTCGATTCGATTCAATTCTTTTCGAATCGATTCGATAAGATTCTTTTCATTCGATTCAATTCTGTTCGATTCTATTCTATTTGATTCGGTTCAATTCGATTATTTTTCAATTCGATTCTATTCGATTCTTTTCATTTTGATTCGATTCTTTTCGATTCAATTCTTTTCGACTTGGCTTGATTCGATCATTTGGATTCGATTTGTTACAATCACGATTCAATTCTTTTCGATTCTGTTCGATTCGATTCTTTCGATTCAGTTCGTTTCGATTCTTTTTGATTCGATTCGATTCTTTTCCATTCGATGATTCGATTAGTTTCGATTTTTCGAATCGTTTCAATTCGATTCAAATTCTTTTCTATTCGATTTGATTCTTTTCATCTATTCGATTCTTTTCGATTCGATTCGATTCGATTCGTTTCGATTCCATCTTTTTGATTCGACACGATTCGATTCGAATCTTTTCGATTCGATTCAACTCAACTCAGTTCTTTTCGATTCGATTTTTTCGATTCGATTCTTTTCATTCGATTCAAATCGATTCATTCCAATTCAATTCTTTCCGATTCGATTCGATTCTTTTCGATTCGATTCGATTCTTTTAATTCGATTCGAGTCTTTTCAATTCGATTCAATTCGATTCTTTTCAATTCAATTCTTTTCGATTCGATTCTTTTCGATTCGATTCGATTTGATTCTTTTCGAATTGATTCATTTCGATTCGATCTTTTTTTTTTTTTTTTTTTTTTAAAGGATATTATTTCTTTATTGCTGAGAGAGCCGGTCACCGCTCAAGCACCGAGGCGTCCCAAGTAGGAAACTCCTCGCCACATACAGATACAACCGAAAGTGAGCACCGACGTGAGCGGTCATAAGGACGACACGGGGACGGATGACACGCGAAAAGCCCCGAAGGCCAAGCCGTAACCACAAGAAAGTCAAAGAATAGCTCACGAGGCCTCCGAGGCGCACGCAGCCAGAAACGAGGTCTGATCTTAGCCACCAGAATCACCAGGGGAAAGCGCGAACGCAGTCCCCCACTACCACAAATTATGCAGTCGAGTTTCCCACATTTGGGGAAATCGCAGGGGTCAGCACATCCGGAGTGCAATGGATAAGCCTCGCCCTGGGAAAACCACCTTCGTGATCATGGTATCTCCCCTGCCAGGTAAGTATCGATCTTTTTGATTTGATACGATTCTTGTCGATTCCATTAAATTTGATTCGATTCCTTTCAATTCAATTAGATGTTTTCGAGTCGATTCCAATCAATTCGATTCTTTTCTATTCGATTCGATTCTTTTCATTTGATTTGATTCTTTTCGATACGATTCGATTCGATTCCATTTGATTTTTTTCGATTTGATTCGATACGATTCTTTTCATTTCGATTCAAATCGATTCTTTTCGATTCTATTCGTTTCGATTGGATTCGATTCCTTTTCTTTAGATTCGGTTCTTTGCGATTCGATCCTTTTTGATTCGATTCGATTCTTTTCGATTCTTTTCGATTCGAGTCTTTTCGATTCGAATCAATTCGATTCTTTTTGATTTGAATCAATTCTTTTTGATTCAATTCTTTTCCATTCGATTCGATTCTTTTCGATTCGATTCTTTTCGATTCGATATTACTCGATTTGATTGTTTTTGATTTGATTCGAATCTTTTCTATTCTATTCATTTCAATTCTTTTCGATTCGATTTGATACTTAGATTTTTTTCGATTGGATTCGATTCGGTACGTCGATTCTTTTCGATTCTATTCAGTTAGATTCTTTTCAATTCGGTTTGATTCTTTTTGTTTCGGTTTGATTCTTTTTGATTCAATTCTTTTTGATTCGATTCAATTCTTTTCATTCAATTTGATTCGATTCGATTCTTTTCCTTTCAAATCGATTCATTTCGATTTGATTCTTTTCTATTCGATTCGATTCTCTTCGATTCAATTCAATTCGATTCTCTTCGATTTAATTCAATTCGATTCTTTTCGATTCGATTCCATTCGATTCTTTTCGATTCAATTCAATTCGATTCTTTTTGTTTCAATTCGATTCTTTTTGATTCTATTCTTTTCCATTCGATTCGAGTCTTTTCTCTTTGATTCGATTCTTTTCGATTCGATTCCTTTCGATTCAATTTGATTCTTTTCGTTTCGATTCTCTTCTTTTCTATTCTATTCGATTCACTTGTTTTTTATTCGATTCGATTCAATTCTTTTCATTCCAATTTGATTCGAATCGACTCTTTTCGATCAATTCCATTCGGTTTGATTCTATTTGTTTCGATTTGATTCTTTTGGATTTCATTAGATTATTCTTTTCGATTCGATTCGAATATTTCATTCAATTCGATTCGATTCGGCTCTTTTCAAATCGATTCGTTTCGATTCGATTCTTTGCTATTCGATTTGATTCTTTTCGTTTCAATTTGATTCTTTTCGATTCGATTCAATTCGATTCAATTCTTTTCAGATCGATTCGATTCTTTTCAATTTGATACGATTCGATTCTTTTCGATTTGATTCGACTCAATGCTTTTCGATTCAATTCGTTTCGATTCTTTTCGATTCGATTCAATTCGATGCTATCGGTTCTTTTTGATTCCATTAAATTTGATTTGATTCTTTTCTACTCAATTAGATTCTTTTCGATTCGTTTCCATACAATTCGATTCTTTCCATTCGATTCGATTCGATTGTTTTCGATTCGATTCAATTTTCTATCAATTCGATTAGATTCTTTTCAAATCGATTCTTTTCGATTCGATTCAATTAGATTTTTTGATTCGATTAAATACAATGCGATTCTTTTGTTTCAATTCGATTCTTTTTATTCGATTGTTTTCGATTCGATTCGATTCAATTCTTTTCATTCGATTCGATTCATTTCTATTCAATTCTTTTTGATTCTATTCAATTTTTTCGATTCGATTCTTTACGTTTCGAGTCGATTCCTTTCGATTCGATTCTTTTATAATCTATTCAATTCATTTCTTTTCGATTCGATTCAATACAATTGGATTCCTTTCGATTCGATTCCTTACCATTAGATTCTTCTCTATTGATTCAATTCGATTCTTTCGATTCAATTAGATTCGATTCTTTATGCTTTGATTCGATTCGATTCTTTTAATTTCGATTCGATTTTTTTTTTCGATTTGATTCTTTCGATTCGATTCGATTCTTTTCACTCGGTTCGTTCTTTTCAATTCGATTCGAATCTTTTCGATTCTATTGGATTTGATTCAAATCTTATCGATTTATTCGATTCAGATTCTTTTCTATTCAACTCGATTCTTTTCGATTCGATTCGATTCGACAGTTTTCGTTTTCGATTCGATTCTTTTCGATCGATTTGATTCTTTTCATTTCGATTAGATTCTCTTCGATTCGATTCTTTTCGTTTCGATTAGATTCTTTTCGATTCGATTCGATTCAATTCTTTTCACTTCGACTCGATTCTACTCGGTTCATCTCGAATCGATTCGATTCTTTTTTGATTTGAATCTATTCGATTCTTTTCGATTCAGTTCGATTCAATTCGATTCTTTTCTATTTGATTTCGATTCTTTTCCACTCGATGTGATTTGATTCGTTTTGATTTTTTTCGATTTGTTTCAATTCGAATCTATTCGATTCTTTTCGTTTCAATTCGATTCGATTCTTTTTGATTCAATTCCATTCGATTCGAATAGATTCGATTCTTTTCGATTCGATACGATTCGATTCTTTTCGATGCGAATCATTCGATTCGATTCTTTTTTATTCGATTCGATTCGATTCTTTTAGATTTGATTCGATACGATTCTTTTCTATTCGATTCTTTTCGATTCGATTCGATTCTTTTCGATTCGATTCGATTCGATTCTTTCAATTGATTCGTTTCGATTTGAATCTTTTTGTTTTGATTTGATTTTCTACAATTCGATTCTTTGGATTCGATTCTTTTTGATTTGATTAGATTCGATTCATTTCAATTCAAATCAATTCAATATGATTCGATTCATTGCAATCTGATTCGATTTTTTCGAATCGATTTGATTCGATTCGATTAGTTTCGATTCGATTATCGATTCAATTCAATTCCAATTATTCTCAATTCGATTCGATTATTTTTATTCAATTCTATTATTTTTCGATTCGATGCGATTCGATTCGATTCTTTTCGATTCAATCAATTCGATTTGATTCTTTTCAATTCGATTCGATTCTTTTCGATTTGATTGCATTCGATTCAATTGTTTTCGATTTGATTTGATTCTTTCGATTCGATTCGATTCTTTTCATTACGATTCAATTCAATTCGATTCTTTTCGATTCGATTTGATTCTTTTCGGTTCGATTCGATTCTTTCGATTCGATTCGATTCGACACTTTTCGTTTCGATTCGATTCTTTTCGATTCGATTGATTCTTTTTCGTTTCGATTAGATTCTCTTTGATTCGATTCTTTTCGATTCCATTTGATTTGATTCTTCTCCATTCGATTCGATTCAATTCTTTTCGAATCGATTCGATAAGATTCTTTTCATTCGATTCAATTCTGTTCGATTCTATTCTATTGATTCGGTTCAATTCGATTATTTTCAATTCGATTCTATTCGATTCTTTTCATTTTGATTCGATTCTTTTCGATTCAATTCTTTTCGACTTGGCTTGATTCGATCATTTGGATTCGATTTGTTACATCACGATTCAATTCTTTTCGATTCTGTTCGATTCGATTCTTTCGATTCAGTTCGTTTCGATTCTTTTTGATTCGATTCGATTCTTTTCCATTCGATGATTCGATTAGTTTCGATTTTTTCGAATCGTTTCAATTCGATTCAAATTCTTTTCTATTCGATTTGATTCTTTTCTATCTATTCGATTCTTTTCGATTCGATTCGATTCGATTCGTTTCGATTCCATCTTTTTGATTCGACACGATTCGATTCGAATCTTTTCGATTCGATTCAACTCAACTCAGTTCTTTTCGATTCGATTTTTTCGATTCGATTTCTTTTCAATTCGATTCAATCGAGCTCATTCCAATTCAATTCTTTTCCGATTCGATTTCGAATTCTTTTCCGATTCGATTCGATTCTTTTAATTCGATCGAGTCTTTTTAAATTCGATGTCAATTTCGATTCTTTTCAATTTCAATCTTTTCGATTCGATTCTTTTCGATTCGATTCGATTTGATTCTTTCGAATTGATTCATTTCGATTTCGATCTGTTTTTTTTTTGGTTTTTTTAAGGATATTAGTTCTTTATTTGCTGAGAGAGCCGGGTCACCGCGCAAGGGCACCGAGGCGTCCCAAGTAAGGAAACTCCTCGCCACATACAGATACAACCGAAAGTGAGCACCGACGTGAGCGGTCATAAGGACGACACGGGGACGGATGACACGCGAAAAGCCCCGAAGGCCAGCCGTAACCACAAGAAGTCAAATAATAGCTCACGAGGCCTCCGAGGCGCACTCAGCCAGAAACGAGGTCTGATCTTAGCCACCAGAATCACCGGGGAAAGCGCGAACGCAGTCCCCCACTACCACAAATTATGCAGTCGAGTTTTCCCACATTTGGGGAATCGCAGGGGGTCAAGCACATCCGTAGTGCAATGATAAGCCTCGCCCTGGGAAAACCACCTTCGTGATCATGGTATCTCCCTGCCAGGGAAGTATCGATCTTTTTGATTTGATACGATTCTTGTCGATTCCATTAAATTTGATTCGATTCCTTTCAATTCAATTAGATTGTTTTCGAGTCGATTCCAATCAATTCGATTCTTTTCTATTCGATTCGATTCTTTTCATTTGATTGATTCTTTTTCGATACGATTCGATTCGATTCCATTTGATTTTTTTCGATTTGATTCGATACGATTCTTTTCATTTCGATTCAAATCGATTCTTTTCGATTCTATTCGTTTCGATTGATTCGATTCCTTTTCTTTAGATTCGGTTCTTTGCGATTCGATCCTTTTTGATTCGATTCGATTCTTTTCGATTCTTTCGATTCGAGTCTTTTCGATTCGAATCAATTCGATTCTTTTTGATTTGAATCAATTCTTTTTGATTCAATTCTTTTCCATTCGATTCGATTCTTTTCGATTCGATTCTTTTCGATTCGATATTACTCGATTTGATTGTTTTTTGATTTGATTCGAATCTTTTCTATTCTATTCATTTCAATTCTTTTCGATTCGATTTGATACGATTAGATTTTTTTCGATTGGATTCGATTCGGTACGTCGATTCTTTTCGATTCTATTCAGTTAGATTCTTTTCAATTCGGTTTGATTCTTTTTGTTTCGGTTTGATTCTTTTTTGATTCAATTCTTTTTGATTCGATTCAATTCTTTTCATTCAATTTGATTCGATTCGATTCTTTTTCTTTCATATCGATTCATTTCGATTTGATTCTTTTCTATTCGATTCGATTCTCTTCGATTCAATTCAATTCGTCGATTCTCTTCGATTTAATTCAATTCGATTCTTTTCGATTCGATTCCATTCGATTCTTTTCGATTCAATTCAATTCGATTCTTTTTGTTTCAATTCGATTCTTTTTGATTCTATTCTTTTCCATTCGATTCGAGTCTTTTCTCTTTGATTCGATTCTTTTCGATTCGATTCCTTTCGATTCAATTTGATTCTTTTCGTTTCGATTCTCTTCTTTTCTATTCTATTCGATTCACTTGTTTTTTATTCGATTCGATTCAATTCTTTTCATTCCAATTTGATTCGAATCGACTCTTTTTCGATTCCAATTCCATTCGGTTTGATTCTATTTGTTTCGATTTGATTCTTTTGGATTTCATTAGATTAGATTCTTTTCGATTCGATTCGAATATTTCATTCAATTCGATTCGATTCGGCTCTTTTCAAATCGATTCGTTTCGATTCGATTCTTTGCTATTCGATTTGATTCTTTTCGTTTCAATTTGATTCTTTTCGATTCGATTCAATTCGATTCAATTCTTTTCAGATCGATTCGATTCTTTTCAATTTGATACGATTCGATTCTTTTCGATTTGATTCGACTCAATGCTTTTCGATTCAATTCGTTTCGATTCTTTTCGATTCGATTCAATTCGATGCTATTCGGTTCTTTTTGATTCCATTAAATTTGATTTGATTCTTTTCTACTCAATTAGATTCTTTTCGATTCGTTTCCATACAATTCGATTCTTTTCGATTCGATTCGATTCGATTGTTTTCGATTCGATTCAATTTTCTATCAATTCGATTAGATTCTTTTCAAATCGATTCTTTTCGATTCGATTCAATTAGATTTTTTGATTCGATTAAATACAATGCGATTACTTTTGTTTCAATTCGATTCTTTTTTATTCGATTGTTTTCGATTCGATTCGATTCAATTCTTTTCATTCGATTCGATTCATTTCTATTCAATTCTTTTTGATTCTATTCAATTTTTTCGATTCGATTCTTTACGTTTCGAGTCGATTCCTTTCGATTCGATTCTTTTATAATCTATTCAATTCATTTCTTTTCGATTCGATTCAATACAATTGGATTCTTTTCGATTCGATTCCTTACCATTAGATCCTTCTCTATTTGATTCAATTCGATTCTTTCGATTCAATTAGATTCGATTCTTTATGCTTTGATTCGATTCGATTCTTTTAATTTCGATTCGATTTTTTTTCGATTTGATTCTTTCGATTCGATTCGATTCTTTTCACTTCGGTTCGTTTCTTTTCAATTCGATTCGAATCTTTTCGATTCTATTGGATTTGATTCAAATCTTATCGATTTTATTCGATTCAATTCTTTTCTATTCAACTCGATTCTTTTCGATTCGATTCGATTCGACAGTTTTCGTTTCGATTCGATTCTTTTCGATTCGATTTGATTCTTTTCATTTCGATTAGATTCTCTTCGATTCGATTCTTTTCGTTTCGATTAGATTCTTTTCGATTCGATTCGATTCAATTCTTTTCACTTCGACTCGATTCTACTCGGTTCATCTCGAATCGATTCGATTCTTTTTGATTTGATCTATTCGATTCTTTTCGATTCAGTTCGATTCAATTCGATTCTTTTCTATTTGATTCGATTCTTTTCCACTCGATGTGATTTGATTCGTTTTGATTTTTTTCGATTTGTTTCAATTCGAATCTATTCGATTCTTTTCGTTTCAATTCGATTCGATTCTTTTTGATTCAATTCCATTCGATTCGAATAGATTCGATTCTTTTCGATTCGATACGATTCGATTCTTTTCGATGCGAATCAATTCGATTCGATTCTTTTTTATTCGATTCGATTCGATTCTTTTAGATTTGATTCGATACGATTCTTTTCTATTCAATTCTTTTCGATTCGATTCGATTCTTTTCGATTCGATTCGATTCGATTCTTTTCAATTTGATTCGTTTCGATTTGAATCTTTTTGTTTTGATTTGATTTTCTACAATTCGATTCTTTGGATTCGATTCTTTTTGATTTGATTAGATTCGATTCATTTCAATTCAAATCAATTCAATATGATTCGATTCGTTGCAATCTGATTCGATTTTTTCGAATCGATTTGATTCGATTCGATTAGTTTCGATTCGACTCGATTGATTCGATTCGATTATCGATTCAATTCAATTCCAATTATTCTCAATTCGATTCGATTATTTTTATTCAATTCTATTATTTTCTTTTCGATGCGATTCGATTCGATTCGATTCTTTTCGATTCAATCAATTCGATTTGATTCTTTTCAATTCGATTCGATTCTTTTCGATTTGATTGCATTCGATTCAATTGTTTTCGATTCGATTTGATTCTTTCGATTCGATTCGATTCTTTTCATTACGATTCAATTCAATTCGATTCTTTTCGATTCGATTTGATTCTTTTCGGTTCGATTCGATTCTTTTCGATTCGATTCGATTCGACACTTTTCGTTTCGATTCGATTCTTTTCGATTCGATTGATTCTTTTCGTTTCGATTAGATTCTCTTTGATTCGATTCTTTTCGATTCCATTTGATTTGATTCTTCTCCATTCGATTCGATTCAATTCTTTTCGAATCGATTCGATAAGATTCTTTTCATTCGATTCAATTCTGTTCGATTCTATTCTATTTGATTCGGTTCAATTCGATTATTTTCAATTCGATTCTATTCGATTCTTTTCATTTTGATTCGATTCTTTTCGATTCAATTCTTTTCGACTTGGCTTGATTCGATCATTTGGATTCGATTTGTTACATCACGATTCAATTCTTTTCGATTCTGTTCGATTCGATTCTTTCGATTCAGTTCGTTTCGATTCTTTTTGATTCGATTCGATTCTTTTCCATTCGATGATTCGATTAGTTTCGATGTTTTCGAATCGTTTCAATTCGATTCAAATTCTTTTCTATTCGATTTGATTCTTTGCTATCTATTCGATTCTTTTCGATTCGATTCGATTCGATTCGTTTCGATTCCATCTTTTTGATTCGACACGATTCGATTCGAATCTTTTCGATTCGATTCAACTCAACTCAGTTCTTTTCGATTCGATTTTTTCGATTCGATTCTTTTCAATTCGATTCAAATCGATTCATTCCAATTCAATTCTTTCCGATTCGATTCGATTCTTTTCGATTCGATTCGATTCTTTTAATTCGATTCGAGTCTTTTCAATTCGATTCAATTCGATTCTTTTCAATTCAATTCTTTTCGATTCGATTCTTTTCGATTCGATTCGATTTGATTCTTTTCGAATTGATTCATTTCGATTCGATCTTTTTGATTTGATACGATTCTTGTCGATTCCATTAAATTTGATTCGATTCCTTTCAATTCAATTAGATTGTTTTCGAGTCGATTCCAATCAATTCGATTCTTTTCTATTCGATTCGATTCTTTTCATTTGATTTGATTCTTTTCGATACGATTCGATTCGATTCCATTTGATTTTTTTCGATTTGATTCGATACGATTCTTTTCATTTCGATTCAAATCGATTCTTTTCGATTCTATTCGTTTCGATTCGATTCGATTCCTTTTCTTTAGATTCGGTTCTTTGCGATTCGATCCTTTTTGATTCGATTCGATTCTTTTCGATTCTTTTCGATTCGAGTCTTTTCGATTCGAATCAATTCGATTCTTTTTGATTTGAATCAATTCTTTTTGATTCAATTCTTTTCCATTCGATTCGATTCTTTTCGATTCGATTCTTTTCGATTCGATATTACTCGATTTGATTGTTTTTGATTTGATTCGAATCTTTTCTATTCTATTCATTTCAATTCTTTTCGATTCGATTTGATACGATTAGATTTTTTTCGATTGGATTCGATTCGGTACGTCGATTCTTTTCGATTCTATTCAGTTAGATTCTTTTCAATTCGGTTTGATTCTTTTTGTTTCGGTTTGATTCTTTTTGATTCAATTCTTTTTGATTCGATTCAATTCTTTTCATTCAATTTGATTCGATTCGATTCTTTTTCTTTCAAATCGATTCATTTCGATTTGATTCTTTTCTATTCGATTCGATTCTCTTCGATTCAATTCAATTCGATTCGATTCTCTTCGATTTAATTCAATTCGATTCTTTTCGATTCGATTCCATTCGATTCTTTTCGATTCAATTCAATTCGATTCTTTTTGTTTCAATTCGATTCTTTTTGATTCTATTCTTTTCCATTCGATTCGAGTCTTTTCTCTTTGATTCGATTCTTTTCGATTCGATTCCTTTCGATTCAATTTGATTCTTTTCGTTTCGATTCTCTTCTTTTCTATTCTATTCGATTCACTTGTTTTTTATTCGATTCGATTCAATTCTTTTCATTCCAATTTGATTCGAATCGACTCTTTTCGATCCAATTCCATTCGGTTTGATTCTATTTGTTTCGATTTGATTCTTTTGGATTTCATTAGATTAGATTCTTTTCGATTCGATTCGAATATTTCATTCAATTCGATTCGATTCGGCTCTTTTCAAATCGATTCGTTTCGATTCGATTCTTTGCTATTCGATTTGATTCTTTTCGTTTCAATTTGATTCTTTTCGATTCGATTCAATTCGATTCAATTCTTTTCAGATCGATTCGATTCTTTTCAATTTGATACGATTCGATTCTTTTCGATTTGATTCGACTCAATGCTTTTCGATTCAATTCGTTTCGATTCTTTTCGATTCGATTCAATTCGATGCTATTCGGTTCTTTTTGATTCCATTAAATTTGATTTGATTCTTTTCTACTCAATTAGATTCTTTTCGATTCGTTTCCATACAATTCGATTCTTTTCGATTCGATTCGATTCGATTGTTTTCGATTCGATTCAATTTTCTATCAATTCGATTAGATTCTTTTCAAATCGATTCTTTTCGATTCGATTCAATTAGATTTTTTGATTCGATTAAATACAATGCGATACTTTTGTTTCAATTCGATTCTTTTTTATTCGATTGTTTTCGATTCGATTCGATTCAATTCTTTTCATTTCGATTCGATTCATTTCTATTCAATTCTTTTTGATTCTATTCAATTTTTTCGATTCGATTCTTTACGTTTCGAGTCGATTCCTTTCGATTCGATTCTTTTATAATCTATTCAATTCATTTTCGATTCGATTCAATACAATTGGATTCTTTTCGATTCGATTCCTTACCATTAGATCCTTCTCTATTTGATTCAATTCGATTCTTTCGATTCAATTAGATTCGATTCTTTATGCTTTGATTCGATTCGATTCTTTTAATTTCGATTCGATTTTTTTTCGATTTGATTCTTTCGATTCGATTCGATTCTTTTCACTTCGGTTCGTTTCTTTTCAATTCGATTCGAATCTTTTCGATTCTATTGGATTTGATTCAAATCTTATCGATTTTATTCGATTCAATTCTTTTCTATTCAACTCGATTCTTTTCGATTCGATTCGATTCGACAGTTTTCGTTTCGATTCGATTCTTTTCGATTCGATTTGATTCTTTTCATTTCGATTAGATTCTCTTCGATTCGATTCTTTTCGTTTCGATTAGATTCTTTTCGATTCGATTCGATTCAATTCTTTTCACTTCGACTCGATTCTACTCGGTTCATCTCGAATCGATTCGATTCTTTTTGATTTGATCTATTCGATTCTTTTCGATTCAGTTCGATTCAATTCGATTCTTTTCTATTTGATTCGATTCTTTTCCACTCGATGTGATTTGATTCGTTTTGATTTTTTCGATTTGTTTCAATTCGAATCTATTCGATTCTTTTCGTTTCAATTCGATTCGATTCTTTTTGATTCAATTCCATTCGATTCGAATAGATTCGATTCTTTTCGATTCGATACGATTCGATTCTTTTCGATGCGAATCAATTCGATTCGATTCTTTTTTATTCGATTCGATTCGATTCTTTTAGATTTGATTCGATACGATTCTTTTCTATTCAATTCTTTTCGATTCGATTCGATTCTTTTCGATTCGATTCGATTCGATTCTTTTCAATTTGATTCGTTTCGATTTGAATCTTTTTGTTTTGATTTGATTTTCTACAATTCGATTCTTTGGATTCGATTCTTTTTGATTTGATTAGATTCGATTCATTTCAATTCAAATCAATTCAATATGATTCGATTCGTTGCAATCTGATTCGATTTTTTCGAATCGATTTGATTCGATTCGATTAGTTTCGATTCGACTCGATTTGATTCGATTCGATTATCGATTCAATTCAATTCCAATTATTCTCAATTCGATTCGATTATTTTTATTCAATTCTATTATTTTCTTTTCGATGCGATTCGATTCGATTCGATTCTTTTCGATTCAATCAATTCGATTTGATTCTTTTCAATTCGATTCGATTCTTTTCGATTTGATTGCATTCGATTCAATTGTTTTCGATTCGATTTGATTCTTTCGATTCGATTCGATTCTTTTCATTACGATTCAATTCAATTCGATTCTTTTCGATTCGATTTGATTCTTTTCGGTTCGATTCGATTCTTTTCGATTCGATTCGATTCGACACTTTTCGTTTCGATTCGATTCTTTTCGATTCGATTGATTCTTTTCGTTTCGATTAGATTCTCTTTGATTCGATTCTTTTCGATTCCATTTGATTTGATTCTTCTCCATTCGATTCGATTCAATTCTTTTCGAATCGATTCGATAAGATTCTTTTCATTCGATTCAATTCTGTTCGATTCTATTCTATTTGATTCGGTTCAATTCGATTATTTTCAATTCGATTCTATTCGATTCTTTTCATTTTGATTCGATTCTTTTCGATTCAATTCTTTTCGACTTGGCTTGATTCGATCATTTGGATTCGATTTGTTACATCACGATTCAATTCTTTTCGATTCTGTTCGATTCGATTCTTTCGATTCAGTTCGTTTCGATTCTTTTTGATTCGATTCGATTCTTTTCCATTCGATGATTCGATTAGTTTCGATGTTTTCGAATCGTTTCAATTCGATTCAAATTCTTTTCTATTCGATTTGATTCTTTGCTATCTATTCGATTCTTTTCGATTCGATTCGATTCGATTCGTTTCGATTCCATCTTTTTGATTCGACACGATTCGATTCGAATCTTTTCGATTCGATTCAACTCAACTCAGTTCTTTTCGATTCGATTTTTTCGATTCGATTCTTTTCAATTCGATTCAAATCGATTCATTCCAATTCAATTCTTTCCGATTCGATTCGATTCTTTTCGATTCGATTCGATTCTTTTAATTCGATTCGAGTCTTTTCAATTCGATTCAATTCGATTCTTTTCAATTCAATTCTTTTCGATTCGATTCTTTTCGATTCGATTCGATTTGATTCTTTTCGAATTGATTCATTTCGATTCGATCTTTTTGATTTGATACGATTCTTGTCGATTCCATTAAATTTGATTCGATTCCTTTCAATTCAATTAGATTGTTTTCGAGTCGATTCCAATCAATTCGATTCTTTTCTATTCGATTCGATTCTTTTCATTTGATTTGATTCTTTTCGATACGATTCGATTCGATTCCATTTGATTTTTTTCGATTTGATTCGATACGATTCTTTTCATTTCGATTCAAATCGATTCTTTTCGATTCTATTCGTTTCGATTCGATTCGATTCCTTTTCTTTAGATTCGGTTCTTTGCGATTCGATCCTTTTTGATTCGATTCGATTCTTTTCGATTCTTTTCGATTCGAGTCTTTTCGATTCGAATCGATTCGATTCTTTTTGATTTGAATCAATTCTTTTTGATTCAATTCTTTTCCATTCGATTCGATTCTTTTCGATTCGATTCTTTTCGATTCGATATTACTCGATTTGATTGTTTTTGATTTGATTCGAATCTTTTCTATTCTATTCATTTCAATTCTTTTCGATTCGATTTGATACGATTAGATTTTTTTCGATTGGATTCGATTCGGTACGTCGATTCTTTTCGATTCTATTCAGTTAGATTCTTTTCAATTCGGTTTGATTCTTTTTGTTTCGGTTTGATTCTTTTTGATTCAATTCTTTTTGATTCGATTCAATTCTTTTCATTCAATTTGATTCGATTCGATTCTTTTCGTTTCAAATCGATTCATTTCGATTTGATTCTTTTCTATTCGATTCGATTCTCTTCGATTCAATTCAATTCGATTCGATTCTCTTCGATTTAATTCAATTCGATTCTTTTCGATTCGATTCCATTCGATTCTTTTCGATTCAATTCAATTCGATTCTTTTTGTTTCAATTCGATTCTTTTTGATTCTATTCTTTTCCATTCGATTCGAGTCTTTTCTCTTTGATTCGATTCTTTTCGATTCGATTCCTTTCGATTCAATTTGATTCTTTTCGTTTCGATTCTCTTCTTTTCTATTCTATTCGATTCACTTGTTTTTTATTCGATTCGATTCAATTCTTTTCATTCCAATTTGATTCGAATCGACTCTTTTCGATCCAATTCCATTCGGTTTGATTCTATTTGTTTCGATTTGATTCTTTTGGATTTCATTAGATTAGATTCTTTTCGATTCGATTCGAATATTTCATTCAATTCGATTCGATTCGGCTCTTTTCAAATCGATTCGTTTCGATTCGATTCTTTGCTATTCGATTTGATTCTTTTCGTTTCAATTTGATTCTTTTCGATTCGATTCAATTCGATTCAATTCTTTTCAGATCGATTCGATTCTTTTCAATTTGATACGATTCGATTCTTTTCGATTTGATTCGACTCAATGCTTTTCGATTCAATTCGTTTCGATTCTTTTCGATTCGATTCAATTCGATGCTATTCGGTTCTTTTTGATTCCATTAAATTTGATTTGATTCTTTTCTACTCAATTAGATTCTTTTCGATTCGTTTCCATACAATTCGATTCTTTTCGATTCGATTCGATTCGATTGTTTTCGATTCGATTCAATTTTCTATCAATTCGATTAGATTCTTTTCAAATCGATTCTTTTCGATTCGATTCAATTAGATTTTTTGATTCGATTAAATACAATGCGATACTTTTGTTTCAATTCGATTCTTTTTTATTCGATTGTTTTCGATTCGATTCGATTCAATTCTTTTCATTTCGATTCGATTCATTTCTATTCAATTCTTTTTGATTCTATTCAATTTTTTCGATTCGATTCTTTACGTTTCGAGTCGATTCCTTTCGATTCGATTCTTTTATAATCTATTCAATTCATTTTCGATTCGATTCAATACAATTGGATTCTTTTCGATTCGATTCCTTACCATTAGATCCTTCTCTATTTGATTCAATTCGATTCTTTCGATTCAATTAGATTCGATTCTTTATGCTTTGATTCGATTCGATTCTTTTAATTTCGATTCGATTTTTTTTTCGATTTGATTCTTTCGATTCGATTCGATTCTTTTCACTTCGGTTCGTTTCTTTTCAATTCGATTCGAATCTTTTCGATTCTATTGGATTTGATTCAAATCTTATCGATTTTATTCGATTCAATTCTTTTCTATTCAACTCGATTCTTTTCGATTCGATTCGATTCGACAGTTTTCGTTTCGATTCGATTCTTTTCGATTCGATTTGATTCTTTTCATTTCGATTAGATTCTCTTCGATTCGATTCTTTTCGTTTCGATTAGATTCTTTTCGATTCGATTCGATTCAATTCTTTTCACTTCGACTCGATTCTACTCGGTTCATCTCGAATCGATTCGATTCTTTTTGATTTGATCTATTCGATTCTTTTCGATTCAGTTCGATTCAATTCGATTCTTTTCTATTTGATTCGATTCTTTTCCACTCGATGTGATTTGATTCGTTTTGATTTTTTTCGATTTGTTTCAATTCGAATCTATTCGATTCTTTTTGTTTCAATTCGATTCGATTCTTTTTGATTCAATTCCATTCGATTCGAATAGATTCGATTCTTTTCGATTCGATACGATTCGATTCTTTTCGATGCGAATCAATTCGATTCGATTCTTTTTGATTCGATTCGATTCGATTCTTTTAGATTTGATTCGATACGATTCTTTTCTATTCAATTCTTTTCGATTCGATTCGATTCTTTTCGATTCGATTCGATTCGATTCTTTTCAATTTGATTCGTTTCGATTTGAATCTTTTTGTTTTGATTTGATTTTCTACAATTCGATTCTTTGGATTCGATTCTTTTTGATTTGATTAGATTCGATTCATTTCAATTCAAATCAATTCAATATGATTCGATTCGTTGCAATCTGATTCGATTTTTTCGAATCGATTTGATTCGATTCGATTAGTTTCGATTCGACTCGATTTGATTCGATTCGATTATCGATTCAATTCAATTCCAATTATTCTCAATTCGATTCGATTATTTTTATTCAATTCTATTATTTTCTTTTCGATGCGATTCGATTCGATTCGATTCTTTTCGATTCAATCAATTCGATTTGATTCTTTTCAATTCGATTCGATTCTTTTCGATTTGATTGCATTCGATTCAATTGTTTTCGATTCGATTTGATTCTTTCGATTCGATTCGATTCTTTTCATTACGATTCAATTCAATTCGATTCTTTTCGATTCGATTTGATTCTTTTCGGTTCGATTCGATTCTTTTCGATTCGATTCGATTCGACACTTTTCGTTTCGATTCGATTCTTTTCGATTCGATTGATTCTTTTCGTTTCGATTAGATTCTCTTTGATTCGATTCTTTTCGATTCCATTTGATTTGATTCTTCTCCATTCGATTCGATTCAATTCTTTTCGAATCGATTCGATAAGATTCTTTTCATTCGATTCAATTCTGTTCGATTCTATTCTATTTGATTCGGTTCAATTCGATTATTTTCAATTCGATTCTATTCGATTCTTTTCATTTTGATTCGATTCTTTTCGATTCAATTCTTTTCGACTTGGCTTGATTCGATCATTTGGATTCGATTTGTTACATCACGATTCAATTCTTTTCGATTCTGTTCGATTCGATTCTTTCGATTCAGTTCGTTTCGATTCTTTTTGATTCGATTCGATTCTTTTCCATTCGATGATTCGATTAGTTTCGATGTTTTCGAATCGTTTCAATTCGATTCAAATTCTTTTCTATTCGATTTGATTCTTTGCTATCTATTCGATTCTTTTCGATTCGATTCGATTCAATTCTTTTCACTTCGACTCGATTCTACTCGGTTCATCTCGAATCGATTCGATTCTTTTTGATTTGATCTATTCGATTCTTTTCGATTCAGTTCGATTCAATTCGATTCTTTTCTATTTGATTCGATTCTTTTCCACTCGATGTGATTTGATTCGTTTTGATTTTTTCGATTTGTTTCAATTCGAATCTATTCGATTCTTTTCGTTTCAATTCGATTCGATTCTTTTTGATTCAATTCCATTCGATTCGAATAGATTCGATTCTTTTCGATTCGATACGATTCGATTCTTTTCGATGCGAATCAATTCGATTCGATTCTTTTTTATTCGATTCGATTCGATTCTTTTAGATTTGATTCGATACGATTCTTTTCTATTCGATTCTTTTCGATTCGATTCGATTCTTTTCGATTCGATTCGATTCGATTCTTTTCAATTTGATTCGTTTCGATTTGAATCTTTTTGTTTTGATTTGATTTTCTACAATTCGATTCTTTGGATTCGATTCTTTTTGATTTGATTAGATTCGATTCATTTCAATTCAAATCAATTCAATATGATTCGATTCGTTGCAATCTGATTCGATTTTTTCGAATCGATTTGATTCGATTCGATTAGTTTCGATTCGATTATCGATTCAATTCAATTCCAATTATTCTCAATTCGATTCGATTATTTTTATTCAATTCTATTATTTTCGATTCGATGCGATTCGATTCGATTCGATTCTTTTCGATTCAATCAATTCGATTTGATTCTTTTCAATTCGATTCGATTCTTTTCGATTTGATTGCATTCGATTCAATTGTTTTCGATTCGATTTGATTCTTTCGATTCGATTCGATTCTTTTCATTACGATTCAATTCAATTCGATTCTTTTCGATTCGATTTGATTCTTTTCGGTTCGATTCGATTCTTTTCGATTCGATTCGATTCGACACTTTTCGTTTCGATTCGATTCTTTTCGATTCGATTGATTCTTTTCGTTTCGATTAGATTCTCTTTGATTCGATTCTTTTCGATTCCATTTGATTTGATTCTTCTCCATTCGATTCGATTCAATTCTTTTCGAATCGATTCGATAAGATTCTTTTCATTCGATTCAATTCTGTTCGATTCTATTCTATTTGATTCGGTTCAATTCGATTATTTTCAATTCGATTCTATTCGATTCTTTTCATTTTGATTCGATTCTTTTCGATTCAATTCTTTTCGACTTGGCTTGATTCGATCATTTGGATTCGATTTGTTACATCACGATTCAATTCTTTTCGATTCTGTTCGATTCGATTCTTTCGATTCAGTTCGTTTCGATTCTTTTTGATTCGATTCGATTCTTTTCCATTCGATGATTCGATTAGTTTCGATGTTTTCGAATCGTTTCAATTCGATTCAAATTCTTTTCTATTCGATTTGATTCTTTGCTATCTATTCGATTCTTTTCGATTCGATTCGATTCGATTCGTTTCGATTCCATCTTTTTGATTCGACACGATTCGATTCGAATCTTTTCGATTCGATTCAACTCAACTCAGTTCTTTTCGATTCGATTTTTTCGATTCGATTCTTTTCAATTCGATTCAAATCGATTCATTCCAATTCAATTCTTTCCGATTCGATTCGATTCTTTTCGATTCGATTCGATTCTTTTAATTCGATTCGAGTCTTTTCAATTCGATTCAATTCGATTCTTTTCAATTCAATTCTTTTCGATTCGATTCTTTTCGATTCGATTCGATTTGATTCTTTTCGAATTGATTCATTTCGATTCGATCTTTTTTTTTTTTTTTTTTAAGGATATTATTTCTTTATTGCTGAGAGAGCCGGTCACCGCTCAAGCACCGAGGCGTCCCAAGTAAGGAAACTCCTCGCCACATACAGATACAACCGAAAGTGAGCACCGACGTGAGCGGTCATAAGGACGACACGGGGACGGATGACACGCGAAAAGCCCCGAAGGCCAAGCCGTAACCACAAGAAAGTCAAAGAATAGCTCACGAGGCCTCCGAGGCGCACGCAGCCAGAAACGAGGTCTGATCTTAGCCACCAGAATCACCAGGGGAAAGCGCGAACGCAGTCCCCCACTACCACAAATTATGCAGTCGAGTTTCCCACATTTGGGGAAATCGCAGGGGTCAGCACATCCGGAGTGCAATGGATAAGCCTCGCCCTGGGAAAACCACCTTCGTGATCATGGTATCTCCCCTGCCAGGTAAGTATCGATCTTTTTGATTTGATACGATTCTTGTCGATTCCATTAAATTTGATTCGATTCCTTTCAATTCAATTAGATTGTTTTCGAGTCGATTCCAATCAATTCGATTCTTTTCTATTCGATTCGATTCTTTTCATTTGATTTGATTCTTTTCGATACGATTCGATTCGATTCCATTTGATTTTTTTCGATTTGATTCGATACGATTCTTTTCATTTCGATTCAAATCGATTCTTTTCGATTCTATTCGTTTCGATTGGATTCGATTCCTTTTCTTTAGATTCGGTTCTTTGCGATTCGATCCTTTTTGATTCGATTCGATTCTTTTCGATTCTTTTCGATTCGAGTCTTTTCGATTCGAATCAATTCGATTCTTTTTGATTTGAATCAATTCTTTTTGATTCAATTCTTTTCCATTCGATTCGATTCTTTTCGATTCGATTCTTTTCGATTCGATATTACTCGATTTGATTGTTTTTGATTTGATTCGAATCTTTTCTATTCTATTCATTTCAATTCTTTTCGATTCGATTTGATACGATTAGATTTTTTTCGATTGGATTCGATTCGGTACGTCGATTCTTTTCGATTCTATTCAGTTAGATTCTTTTCAATTCGGTTTGATTCTTTTTGTTTCGGTTTGATTCTTTTTGATTCAATTCTTTTTGATTCGATTCAATTCTTTTCATTCAATTTGATTCGATTCGATTCTTTTCCTTTCAAATCGATTCATTTCGATTTGATTCTTTTCTATTCGATTCGATTCTCTTCGATTCAATTCAATTCGATTCTCTTCGATTTAATTCAATTCGATTCTTTTCGATTCGATTCCATTCGATTCTTTTCGATTCAATTCAATTCGATTCTTTTTGTTTCAATTCGATTCTTTTTGATTCTATTCTTTTCCATTCGATTCGAGTCTTTTCTCTTTGATTCGATTCTTTTCGATTCGATTCCTTTCGATTCAATTTGATTCTTTTCGTTTCGATTCTCTTCTTTTCTATTCTATTCGATTCACTTGTTTTTTATTCGATTCGATTCAATTCTTTTCATTCCAATTTGATTCGAATCGACTCTTTTCGATCCAATTCCATTCGGTTTGATTCTATTTGTTTCGATTTGATTCTTTTGGATTTCATTAGATTAGATTCTTTTCGATTCGATTCGAATATTTCATTCAATTCGATTCGATTCGGCTCTTTTCAAATCGATTCGTTTCGATTCGATTCTTTGCTATTCGATTTGATTCTTTTCGTTTCAATTTGATTCTTTTCGATTCGATTCAATTCGATTCAATTCTTTTCAGATCGATTCGATTCTTTTCAATTTGATACGATTCGATTCTTTTCGATTTGATTCGACTCAATGCTTTTCGATTCAATTCGTTTCGATTCTTTTCGATTCGATTCAATTCGATGCTATTCGGTTCTTTTTGATTCCATTAAATTTGATTTGATTCTTTTCTACTCAATTAGATTCTTTTCGATTCGTTTCCATACAATTCGATTCTTTTCCATTCGATTCGATTCGATTGTTTTCGATTCGATTCAATTTTCTATCAATTCGATTAGATTCTTTTCAAATCGATTCTTTTCGATTCGATTCAATTAGATTTTTTGATTCGATTAAATACAATGCGATTCTTTTGTTTCAATTCGATTCTTTTTTATTCGATTGTTTTCGATTCGATTCGATTCAATTCTTTTCATTTCGATTCGATTCATTTCTATTCAATTCTTTTTGATTCTATTCAATTTTTTCGATTCGATTCTTTACGTTTCGAGTCGATTCCTTTCGATTCGATTCTTTTATAATCTATTCAATTCATTTCTTTTCGATTCGATTCAATACAATTGGATTCTTTTCGATTCGATTCCTTACCATTAGATTCTTCTCTATTTGATTCAATTCGATTCTTTCGATTCAATTAGATTCGATTCTTTATGCTTTGATTCGATTCGATTCTTTTAATTTCGATTCGATTTTTTTTCGATTTGATTCTTTCGATTCGATTCGATTCTTTTCACTTCGGTTCGTTTCTTTTCAATTCGATTCGAATCTTTTCGATTCTATTGGATTTGATTCAAATCTTATCGATTTTATTCGATTCAATTCTTTTCTATTCAACTCGATTCTTTTCGATTCGATTCGATTCGACAGTTTTCGTTTCGATTCGATTCTTTTCGATTCGATTTGATTCTTTTCATTTCGATTAGATTCTCTTCGATTCGATTCTTTTCGTTTCGATTAGATTCTTTTCGATTCGATTCGATTCAATTCTTTTCACTTCGACTCGATTCTACTCGGTTCATCTCGAATCGATTCGATTCTTTTTGATTTGATCTATTCGATTCTTTTCGATTCAGTTCGATTCAATTCGATTCTTTTCTATTTGATTCGATTCTTTTCCACTCGATGTGATTTGATTCGTTTTGATTTTTTTCGATTTGTTTCAATTCGAATCTATTCGATTCTTTTCGTTTCAATTCGATTCGATTCTTTTTGATTCAATTCCATTCGATTCGAATAGATTCGATTCTTTTCGATTCGATACGATTCGATTCTTTTCGATGCGAATCAATTCGATTCTTTTTTATTCGATTCGATTCGATTCTTTTAGATTTGATTCGATACGATTCTTTTCTATTCGATTCTTTTCGATTCGATTCGATTCTTTTCGATTCGATTCGATTCGATTCTTTTCAATTTGATTCGTTTCGATTTGAATCTTTTTGTTTTGATTTGATTTTCTACAATTCGATTCTTTGGATTCGATTCTTTTTGATTTGATTAGATTCGATTCATTTCAATTCAAATCAATTCAATATGATTCGATTCGTTGCAATCTGATTCGATTTTTTCGAATCGATTTGATTCGATTCGATTAGTTTCGATTCGATTATCGATTCAATTCAATTCCAATTATTCTCAATTCGATTCGATTATTTTTATTCAATTCTATTATTTTCGATTCGATGCGATTCGATTCGATTCTTTTCGATTCAATCAATTCGATTTGATTCTTTTCAATTCGATTCGATTCTTTTCGATTTGATTGCATTCGATTCAATTGTTTTCGATTTCGATTTGATTCTTTCGATTCGATTCGATTCTTTTCATTACGATTCAATTCAATTCGATTCTTTTCGATTCGATTTGATTCTTTTCGGTTCGATTCGATTCTTTTCGATTCGATTCGATTCGACACTTTTCGTTTCGATTCGATTCTTTTCGATTCGATTGATTCTTTTCGTTTCGATTAGATTCTCTTTGATTCGATTCTTTTCGATTCCATTTGATTTGATTCTTCTCCATTCGATTCGATTCAATTCTTTTCGAATCGATTCGATAAGATTCTTTTCATTCGATTCAATTCTGTTCGATTCTATTCTATTTGATTCGGTTCAATTCGATTATTTTCAATTCGATTCTATTCGATTCTTTTCATTTTGATTCGATTCTTTTCGATTCAATTCTTTTCGACTTGGCTTGATTCGATCATTTGGATTCGATTTGTTACATCACGATTCAATTCTTTTCGATTCTGTTCGATTCGATTCTTTCGATTCAGTTCGTTTCGATTCTTTTTGATTCGATTCGATTCTTTTCCATTCGATGATTCGATTAGTTTCGATTTTTTCGAATCGTTTCAATTCGATTCAAATTCTTTTCTATTCGATTTGATTCTTTTCTATCTATTCGATTCTTTTCGATTCGATTCGATTCGATTCGTTTCGATTCCATCTTTTTGATTCGACACGATTCGATTCGAATCTTTTCGATTCGATTCAACTCAACTCAGTTCTTTTCGATTCGATTTTTTCGATTCGATTCTTTTCAATTCGATTCAAATCGATTCATTCCAATTCAATTCTTTCCGATTCGATTCGATTCTTTTCGATTCGATTCGATTCTTTTAATTCGATTCGAGTCTTTTCAATTCGATTCAATTCGATTCTTTTCAATTCAATTCTTTTCGATTCGATTCTTTTCGATTCGATTCGATTTGATTCTTTTCGAATTGATTCATTTCGATTCGATCTTTTTTTTTTTTTTTTTTTTTAAAGGATATTATTTCTTTATTGCTGAGAGAGCCGGTCACCGCTCAAGCACCGAGGCGTCCCAAGTAAGGAAACTCCTCGCCACATACAGATACAACCGAAAGTGAGCACCGACGTGAGCGGTCATAAGGACGACACGGGGACGGATGACACGCGAAAAGCCCCGAAGGCCAAGCCGTAACCACAAGAAAGTCAAAGAATAGCTCACGAGGCCTCCGAGGCGCACGCAGCCAGAAACGAGGTCTGATCTTAGCCACCAGAATCACCAGGGGAAAGCGCGAACGCAGTCCCCCACTACCACAAATTATGCAGTCGAGTTTCCCACATTTGGGGAAATCGCAGGGGTCAGCACATCCGGAGTGCAATGGATAAGCCTCGCCCTGGGAAAACCACCTTCGTGATCATGGTATCTCCCCTGCCAGGTAAGTATCGATCTTTTTGATTTGATACGATTCTTGTCGATTCCATTAAATTTGATTCGATTCCTTTCAATTCAATTAGATTGTTTTCGAGTCGATTCCAATCAATTCGATTCTTTTCTATTCGATTCGATTCTTTTCATTTGATTTGATTCTTTTCGATACGATTCGATTCGATTCCATTTGATTTTTTTCGATTTGATTCGATACGATTCTTTTCATTTCGATTCAAATCGATTCTTTTCGATTCTATTCGTTTCGATTGGATTCGATTCCTTTTCTTTAGATTCGGTTCTTTGCGATTCGATCCTTTTTGATTCGATTCGATTCTTTTCGATTCTTTTCGATTCGAGTCTTTTCGATTCGAATCAATTCGATTCTTTTTGATTTGAATCAATTCTTTTTGATTCAATTCTTTTCCATTCGATTCGATTCTTTTCGATTCGATTCTTTTCGATTCGATATTACTCGATTTGATTGTTTTTGATTTGATTCGAATCTTTTCTATTCTATTCATTTCAATTCTTTTCGATTCGATTTGATACGATTAGATTTTTTTCGATTGGATTCGATTCGGTACGTCGATTCTTTTCGATTCTATTCAGTTAGATTCTTTTCAATTCGGTTTGATTCTTTTTGTTTCGGTTTGATTCTTTTTGATTCAATTCTTTTTGATTCGATTCAATTCTTTTCATTCAATTTGATTCGATTCGATTCTTTTCCTTTCAAATCGATTCATTTCGATTTGATTCTTTTCTATTCGATTCGATTCTCTTCGATTCAATTCAATTCGATTCTCTTCGATTTAATTCAATTCGATTCTTTTCGATTCGATTCCATTCGATTCTTTTCGATTCAATTCAATTCGATTCTTTTTGTTTCAATTCGATTCTTTTTGATTCTATTCTTTTCCATTCGATTCGAGTCTTTTCTCTTTGATTCGATTCTTTTCGATTCGATTCCTTTCGATTCAATTTGATTCTTTTCGTTTCGATTCTCTTCTTTTCTATTCTATTCGATTCACTTGTTTTTTATTCGATTCGATTCAATTCTTTTCATTCCAATTTGATTCGAATCGACTCTTTTCGATTCAATTCCATTCGGTTTGATTCTATTTGTTTCGATTTGATTCTTTTGGATTTCATTAGATTAGATTCTTTTCGATTCGATTCGAATATTTCATTCAATTCGATTCGATTCGGCTCTTTTCAAATCGATTCGTTTCGATTCGATTCTTTGCTATTCGATTTGATTCTTTTCGTTTCAATTTGATTCTTTTCGATTCGATTCAATTCGATTCAATTCTTTTCAGATCGATTCGATTCTTTTCAATTTGATACGATTCGATTCTTTTCGATTTGATTCGACTCAATGCTTTTCGATTCAATTCGTTTCGATTCTTTTCGATTCGATTCAATTCGATGCTATTCGGTTCTTTTTGATTCCATTAAATTTGATTTGATTCTTTTCTACTCAATTAGATTCTTTTCGATTCGTTTCCATACAATTCGATTCTTTTCCATTCGATTCGATTCGATTGTTTTCGATTCGATTCAATTTTCTATCAATTCGATTAGATTCTTTTCAAATCGATTCTTTTCGATTCGATTCAATTAGATTTTTTGATTCGATTAAATACAATGCGATTCTTTTGTTTCAATTCGATTCTTTTTTATTCGATTGTTTTCGATTCGATTCGATTCAATTCTTTTCATTTCGATTCGATTCATTTCTATTCAATTCTTTTTGATTCTATTCAATTTTTTCGATTCGATTCTTTACGTTTCGAGTCGATTCCTTTCGATTCGATTCTTTTATAATCTATTCAATTCATTTCTTTTCGATTCGATTCAATACAATTGGATTCTTTTCGATTCGATTCCTTACCATTAGATTCTTCTCTATTTGATTCAATTCGATTCTTTCGATTCAATTAGATTCGATTCTTTATGCTTTGATTCGATTCGATTCTTTTAATTTCGATTCGATTTTTTTTCGATTTGATTCTTTCGATTCGATTCGATTCTTTTCACTTCGGTTCGTTTCTTTTCAATTCGATTCGAATCTTTTCGATTCTATTGGATTTGATTCAAATCTTATCGATTTTATTCGATTCAATTCTTTTCTATTCAACTCGATTCTTTTCGATTCGATTCGATTCGACAGTTTTCGTTTCGATTCGATTCTTTTCGATTCGATTTGATTCTTTTCATTTCGATTAGATTCTCTTCGATTCGATTCTTTTCGTTTCGATTAGATTCTTTTCGATTCGATTCGATTCAATTCTTTTCACTTCGACTCGATTCTACTCGGTTCATCTCGAATCGATTCGATTCTTTTTGATTTGATCTATTCGATTCTTTTCGATTCAGTTCGATTCAATTCGATTCTTTTCTATTTGATTCGATTCTTTTCCACTCGATGTGATTTGATTCGTTTTGATTTTTTCGATTTGTTTCAATTCGAATCTATTCGATTCTTTTCGTTTCAATTCGATTCGATTCTTTTTGATTCAATTCCATTCGATTCGAATAGATTCGATTCTTTTCGATTCGATACGATTCGATTCTTTTCGATGCGAATCAATTCGATTCGATTCTTTTTTATTCGATTCGATTCGATTCTTTTAGATTTGATTCGATACGATTCTTTTCTATTCGATTCTTTTCGATTCGATTCGATTCTTTTCGATTCGATTCGATTCGATTCTTTTCAATTTGATTCGTTTCGATTTGAATCTTTTTGTTTTGATTTGATTTTCTACAATTCGATTCTTTGGATTCGATTCTTTTTGATTTGATTAGATTCGATTCATTTCAATTCAAATCAATTCAATATGATTCGATTCGTTGCAATCTGATTCGATTTTTTCGAATCGATTTGATTCGATTCGATTAGTTTCGATTCGATTATCGATTCAATTCAATTCCAATTATTCTCAATTCGATTCGATTATTTTTATTCAATTCTATTATTTTCGATTCGATGCGATTCGATTCGATTCGATTCTTTTCGATTCAATCAATTCGATTTGATTCTTTTCAATTCGATTCGATTCTTTTCGATTTGATTGCATTCGATTCAATTGTTTTCGATTCGATTTGATTCTTTCGATTCGATTCGATTCTTTTCATTACGATTCAATTCAATTCGATTCTTTTCGATTCGATTTGATTCTTTTCGGTTCGATTCGATTCTTTTCGATTCGATTCGATTCGACACTTTTCGTTTCGATTCGATTCTTTTCGATTCGATTGATTCTTTTCGTTTCGATTAGATTCTCTTTGATTCGATTCTTTTCGATTCCATTTGATTTGATTCTTCTCCATTCGATTCGATTCAATTCTTTTCGAATCGATTCGATAAGATTCTTTTCATTCGATTCAATTCTGTTCGATTCTATTCTATTTGATTCGGTTCAATTCGATTATTTTCAATTCGATTCTATTCGATTCTTTTCATTTTGATTCGATTCTTTTCGATTCAATTCTTTTCGACTTGGCTTGATTCGATCATTTGGATTCGATTTGTTACATCACGATTCAATTCTTTTCGATTCTGTTCGATTCGATTCTTTCGATTCAGTTCGTTTCGATTCTTTTTGATTCGATTCGATTCTTTTCCATTCGATGATTCGATTAGTTTCGATGTTTTCGAATCGTTTCAATTCGATTCAAATTCTTTTCTATTCGATTTGATTCTTTTCTATCTATTCGATTCTTTTCGATTCGATTCGATTCGATTCGTTTCGATTCCATCTTTTTGATTCGACACGATTCGATTCGAATCTTTTCGATTCGATTCAACTCAACTCAGTTCTTTTCGATTCGATTTTTTCGATTCGATTCTTTTCAATTCGATTCAAATCGATTCATTCCAATTCAATTCTTTCCGATTCGATTCGATTCTTTTCGATTCGATTCGATTCTTTTAATTCGATTCGAGTCTTTTCAATTCGATTCAATTCGATTCTTTTCAATTCAATTCTTTTCGATTCGATTCTTTTCGATTCGATTCGATTTGATTCTTTTCGAATTGATTCATTTCGATTCGATCTTTTTTTTTTTTTTTTTTTTTAAAGGATATTATTTCTTTATTGCTGAGAGAGCCGGTCACCGCTCAAGCACCGAGGCGTCCCAAGTAAGGAAACTCCTCGCCACATACAGATACAACCGAAAGTGAGCACCGACGTGAGCGGTCATAAGGACGACACGGGGACGGATGACACGCGAAAAGCCCCGAAGGCCAAGCCGTAACCACAAGAAAGTCAAAGAATAGCTCACGAGGCCTCCGAGGCGCACGCAGCCAGAAACGAGGTCTGATCTTAGCCACCAGAATCACCAGGGGAAAGCGCGAACGCAGTCCCCCACTACCACAAATTATGCAGTCGAGTTTCCCACATTTGGGGAAATCGCAGGGGTCAGCACATCCGGAGTGCAATGGATAAGCCTCGCCCTGGGAAAACCACCTTCGTGATCATGGTATCTCCCCTGCCAGGTAAGTATCGATCTTTTTGATTTGATACGATTCTTGTCGATTCCATTAAATTTGATTCGATTCCTTTCAATTCAATTAGATTGTTTTCGAGTCGATTCCAATCAATTCGATTCTTTTCTATTCGATTCGATTCTTTTCATTTGATTTGATTCTTTTCGATACGATTCGATTCGATTCCATTTGATTTTTTTCGATTTGATTCGATACGATTCTTTTCATTTCGATTCAAATCGATTCTTTTCGATTCTATTCGTTTCGATTGGATTCGATTCCTTTTCTTTAGATTCGGTTCTTTGCGATTCGATCCTTTTTGATTCGATTCGATTCTTTTCGATTCTTTTCGATTCGAGTCTTTTCGATTCGAATCAATTCGATTCTTTTTGATTTGAATCAATTCTTTTTGATTCAATTCTTTTCCATTCGATTCGATTCTTTTCGATTCGATTCTTTTCGATTCGATATTACTCGATTTGATTGTTTTTGATTTGATTCGAATCTTTTCTATTCTATTCATTTCAATTCTTTTCGATTCGATTTGATACGATTAGATTTTTTTCGATTGGATTCGATTCGGTACGTCGATTCTTTTCGATTCTATTCAGTTAGATTCTTTTCAATTCGGTTTGATTCTTTTTGTTTCGGTTTGATTCTTTTTGATTCAATTCTTTTTGATTCGATTCAATTCTTTTCATTCAATTTGATTCGATTCGATTCTTTTCCTTTCAAATCGATTCATTTCGATTTGATTCTTTTCTATTCGATTCGATTCTCTTCGATTCAATTCAATTCGATTCTCTTCGATTTAATTCAATTCGATTCTTTTCGATTCGATTCCATTCGATTCTTTTCGATTCAATTCAATTCGATTCTTTTTGTTTCAATTCGATTCTTTTTGATTCTATTCTTTTCCATTCGATTCGAGTCTTTTCTCTTTGATTCGATTCTTTTCGATTCGATTCCTTTCGATTCAATTTGATTCTTTTCGTTTCGATTCTCTTCTTTTCTATTCTATTCGATTCACTTGTTTTTTATTCGATTCGATTCAATTCTTTTCATTCCAATTTGATTCGAATCGACTCTTTTCGATTCAATTCCATTCGGTTTGATTCTATTTGTTTCGATTTGATTCTTTTGGATTTCATTAGATTAGATTCTTTTCGATTCGATTCGAATATTTCATTCAATTCGATTCGATTCGGCTCTTTTCAAATCGATTCGTTTCGATTCGATTCTTTGCTATTCGATTTGATTCTTTTCGTTTCAATTTGATTCTTTTCGATTCGATTCAATTCGATTCAATTCTTTTCAGATCGATTCGATTCTTTTCAATTTGATACGATTCGATTCTTTTCGATTTGATTCGACTCAATGCTTTTCGATTCAATTCGTTTTCTTTACGTTTCGAGTCGATTCCTTTCGATTCGATTCTTTTATAATCTATTCAATTCATTTCTTTTCGATTCGATTCAATACAATTGGATTCTTTTCGATTCGATTCCTTACCATTAGATTCTTCTCTATTTGATTCAATCGATTCTTTCGATTCAATTAGATTCGATTCTTTATGCTTTGATTCGATTCGATTCTTTTAATTTCGATTCGATTTTTTTTTCGATTTGATTCTTTCGATTCGATTCGATTCTTTTCACTTCGGTTCGTTTCTTTTCAATTCGATTCGAATCTTTTCGATTCTATTGGATTTGATTCAAATCTTATCGATTTTATTCGATTCAATTCTTTTCTATTCAACTCGATTCTTTTCGATTCGATTCGATTCGACAGTTTTCGTTTCGATTCGATTCTTTTCGATTCGATTTGATTCTTTTCATTTCGATTAGATTCTCTTCGATTCGATTCTTTTCGTTTCGATTAGATTCTTTTCGATTCGATTCGATTCAATTCTTTTCACTTCGACTCGATTCTACTCGGTTCATCTCGAATCGATTCGATTCTTTTTGATTTGATCTATTCGATTCTTTTCGATTCAGTTCGATTCAATTCGATTCTTTTCTATTTGATTCGATTCTTTTCCACTCGATGTGATTTGATTCGTTTTGGTTTTTTTCGATTTGTTTCAATTCGAATCTATTCGATTCTTTTCGTTTCAATTCGATTCGATTCTTTTTGATTCAATTCCATTCGATTCGAATAGATTCGATTCTTTTCGATTCGATACGATTCGATTCTTTTCGATGCGAATCAATTCGATTCGATTCTTTTTTATTCGATTCGATTCGATTCTTTTAGATTTGATTCGATACGATTCTTTTCTATTCGATTCTTTTCGATTCGATTCGATTCTTTTCGATTCGATTCGATTCGATTCTTTTCAATTTGATTCGTTTCGATTTGAATCTTTTTGTTTTGATTTGATTTTCTACAATTCGATTCTTTGGATTCGATTCTTTTTGATTTGATTAGATTCGATTCATTTCAATTCAAATCAATTCAATATGATTCGATTCGTTGCAATCTGATTCGATTTTTTCGAATCGATTTGATTCGATTCGATTAGTTTCGATTCGACTCGATTTGATTCGATTCGATTATCGATTCAATTCAATTCCAATTATTCTCAATTCGATTCGATTATTTTTATTCAATTCTATTATTTTCGATTCGATGCGATTCGATTCGATTCTTTTCGATTCAATCAATTCGATTTGATTCTTTTCAATTCGATTCGATTCTTTTCGATTTGATTGCATTCGATTCAATTGTTTTCGATTCGATTTGATTCTTTCGATTCGATTCGATTCTTTTCATTACGATTCAATTCAATTCGATTCTTTTCGATTCGATTTGATTCTTTTCGGTTCGATTCGATTCTTTTCGATTCGATTCGATTCGACACTTTTCGTTTCGATTCGATTCTTTTCGATTCGATTGATTCTTTTCGTTTCGATTAGATTCTCTTTGATTCGATTCTTTTCGATTCCATTTGATTTGATTCTTCTCCATTCGATTCGATTCAATTCTTTTCGAATCGATTCGATAAGATTCTTTTCATTCGATTCAATTCTGTTCGATTCTATTCTATTTGATTCGGTTCAATTCGATTATTTTCAATTCGATTCTATTCGATTCTTTTCATTTTGATTCGATTCTTTTCGATTCAATTCTTTTCGACTTGGCTTGATTCGATCATTTGGATTCGATTTGTTACATCACGATTCAATTCTTTTCGATTCTGTTCGATTCGATTCTTTCGATTCAGTTCGTTTCGATTCTTTTTGATTCGATTCGATTCTTTTCCATTCGATGATTCGATTAGTTTCGATGTTTTCGAATCGTTTCAATTCGATTCAAATTCTTTTCTATTCGATTTGATTCTTTGCTATCTATTCGATTCTTTTCGATTCGATTCGATTCGATTCGTTTCGATTCCATCTTTTTGATTCGACACGATTCGATTCGAATCTTTTCGATTCGATTCAACTCAACTCAGTTCTTTTCGATTCGATTTTTTCGATTCGATTCTTTTCAATTCGATTCAAATCGATTCATTCCAATTCAATTCTTTCCGATTCGATTCGATTCTTTTCGATTCGATTCGATTCTTTTAATTCGATTCGAGTCTTTTCAATTCGATTCAATTCGATTCTTTTCAATTCAATTCTTTTCGATTCGATTCTTTTCGATTCGATTCGATTTGATTCTTTTCGAATTGATTCATTTCGATTCGATCTTTTTTTTTTTTTTTTTTTTTTAAAGGATATTATTTCTTTATTGCTGAGAGAGCCGGTCACCGCTCAAGCACCGAGGCGTCCCAAGTAAGGAAACTCCTCGCCACATACAGATACAACCGAAAGTGAGCACCGACGTGAGCGGTCATAAGGACGACACGGGGACGGATGACACGCGAAAAGCCCCGAAGGCCAAGCCGTAACCACAAGAAAGTCAAAGAATAGCTCACGAGGCCTCCGAGGCGCACGCAGCCAGAAACGAGGTCTGATCTTAGCCACCAGAATCACCAGGGGAAAGCGCGAACGCAGTCCCCCACTACCACAAATTATGCAGTCGAGTTTCCCACATTTGGGGAAATCGCAGGGGTCAGCACATCCGGAGTGCAATGGATAAGCCTCGCCCTGGGAAAACCACCTTCGTGATCATGGTATCTCCCCTGCCAGGTAAGTATCGATCTTTTTGATTTGATACGATTCTTGTCGATTCCATTAAATTTGATTCGATTCCTTTCAATTCAATTAGATTGTTTTCGAGTCGATTCCAATCAATTCGATTCTTTTCTATTCGATTCGATTCTTTTCATTTGATTTGATTCTTTTCGATACGATTCGATTCGATTCCATTTGATTTTTTTCGATTTGATTCGATACGATTCTTTTCATTTCGATTCAAATCGATTCTTTTCGATTCTATTCGTTTCGATTGGATTCGATTCCTTTTCTTTAGATTCGGTTCTTTGCGATTCGATCCTTTTTGATTCGATTCGATTCTTTTCGATTCTTTTCGATTCGAGTCTTTTCGATTCGAATCAATTCGATTCTTTTTGATTTGAATCAATTCTTTTTGATTCAATTCTTTTCCATTCGATTCGATTCTTTTCGATTCGATTCTTTTCGATTCGATATTACTCGATTTGATTGTTTTTGATTTGATTCGAATCTTTTCTATTCTATTCATTTCAATTCTTTTCGATTCGATTTGATACGATTAGATTTTTTTCGATTGGATTCGATTCGGTACGTCGATTCTTTTCGATTCTATTCAGTTAGATTCTTTTCAATTCGGTTTGATTCTTTTTGTTTCGGTTTGATTCTTTTTGATTCAATTCTTTTTGATTCGATTCAATTCTTTTCATTCAATTTGATTCGATTCGATTCTTTTCCTTTCAAATCGATTCATTTCGATTTGATTCTTTTCTATTCGATTCGATTCTCTTCGATTCAATTCAATTCGATTCGATTCTCTTCGATTTAATTCAATTCGATTCTTTTCGATTCGATTCCATTCGATTCTTTTCGATTCAATTCAATTCGATTCTTTTTGTTTCAATTCGATTCTTTTTGATTCTATTCTTTTCCATTCGATTCGAGTCTTTTCTCTTTGATTCGATTCTTTTCGATTCGATTCCTTTCGATTCAATTTGATTCTTTTCGTTTCGATTCTATTCTTTTCTATTCTATTCGATTCACTTGTTTTTTATTCGATTCGATTCAATTCTTTTCATTCCAATTTGATTCGAATCGACTCTTTTCGATTCAATTCCATTCGGTTTGATTCTATTTGTTTCGATTTGATTCTTTTGGATTTCATTAGATTAGATTCTTTTCGATTCGATTCGAATATTTCATTCAATTCGATTCGATTCGGCTCTTTTCAAATCGATTCGTTTCGATTCGATTCTTTGCTATTCGATTTGATTCTTTTCGTTTCAATTTGATTCTTTTCGATTCGATTCAATTCGATTCAATTCTTTTCAGATCGATTCGATTCTTTTCAATTTGATACGATTCGATTCTTTTCGATTTGATTCGACTCAATGCTTTTCGATTCAATTCGTTTCGATTCTTTTCGATTCGATTCAATTCGATGCTATTCGGTTCTTTTCGATTCCATTAAATTTGATTTGATTCTTTTCTACTCAATTAGATTCTTTTCGATTCGTTTCCATACAATTCGATTCTTTTCCATTCGATTCGATTCGATTGTTTTCGATTCGATTCAATTTTCTATCAATTCGATTAGATTCTTTTCAAATCGATTCTTTTCGATTCGATTCAATTAGATTTTTTGATTCGATTAAATACAATGCGATTCTTTTGTTTCAATTCGATTCTTTTTTATTCGATTGTTTTCGATTCGATTCGATTCAATTCTTTTCATTTCGATTCGATTCATTTCTATTCAATTCTTTTTGATTCTATTCAATTTTTTCGATTCGATTCTTTACGTTTCGAGTCGATTCCTTTCGATTCGATTCTTTTATAATCTATTCAATTCATTTCTTTTCGATTCGATTCAATACAATTGGATTCTTTTCGATTCGATTCCTTACCATTAGATTCTTCTCTATTTGATTCAATTCGATTCTTTCGATTCAATTAGATTCGATTCTTTATGCTTTGATTCGATTCGATTCTTTTAATTTCGATTCGATTTTTTTTCGATTTGATTCTTTCGATTCGATTCGATTCTTTTCACTTCGGTTCGTTTCTTTTCAATTCGATTCGAATCTTTTCGATTCTATTGGATTTGATTCAAATCTTATCGATTTTATTCGATTCGATTCTTTTCTATTCAACTCGATTCTTTTCGATTCGATTCGATTCGACAGTTTTCGTTTCGATTCGATTCTTTTCGATTCGATTTGATTCTTTTCATTTCGATTAGATTCTCTTCGATTCGATTCTTTTCGTTTCGATTAGATTCTTTTCGATTCGATTCGATTCAATTCTTTTCACTTCGACTCGATTCTACTCGGTTCATCTCGAATCGATTCGATTCTTTTTGATTTGATCTATTCGATTCTTTTCGATTCAGTTCGATTCAATTCGATTCTTTTCTATTTGATTCGATTCTTTTCCACTCGATGTGATTTGATTCGTTTTGATTTTTTCGATTTGTTTCAATTCGAATCTATTCGATTCTTTTCGTTTCAATTCGATTCGATTCTTTTTGATTCAATTCCATTCGATTCGAATAGATTCGATTCTTTTCGATTCGATACGATTCGATTCTTTTCGATGCGAATCAATTCGATTCGATTCTTTTTTATTCGATTCGATTCGATTCTTTTAGATTTGATTCGATACGATTCTTTTCTATTCGATTCTTTTCGATTCGATTCGATTCTTTTCGATTCGATTCGATTCGATTCTTTTCAATTTGATTCGTTTCGATTTGAATCTTTTTGTTTTGATTTGATTTTCTACAATTCGATTCTTTGGATTCGATTCTTTTTGATTTGATTAGATTCGATTCATTTCAATTCAAATCAATTCAATATGATTCGATTCGTTGCAATCTGATTCGATTTTTTCGAATCGATTTGATTCGATTCGATTAGTTTCGATTCGATTATCGATTCAATTCAATTCCAATTATTCTCAATTCGATTCGATTATTTTTATTCAATTCTATTATTTTCGATTCGATGCGATTCGATTCGATTCGATTCTTTTCGATTCAATCAATTCGATTTGATTCTTTTCAATTCGATTCGATTCTTTTCGATTTGATTGCATTCGATTCAATTGTTTTCGATTCGATTTGATTCTTTCGATTCGATTCGATTCTTTTCATTACGATTCAATTCAATTCGATTCTTTTCGATTCGATTTGATTCTTTTCGGTTCGATTCGATTCTTTTCGATTCGATTCGATTCGACACTTTTCGTTTCGATTCGATTCTTTTCGATTCGATTGATTCTTTTCGTTTCGATTAGATTCTCTTTGATTCGATTCTTTTCGATTCCATTTGATTTGATTCTTCTCCATTCGATTCGATTCAATTCTTTTCGAATCGATTCGATAAGATTCTTTTCATTCGATTCAATTCTGTTCGATTCTATTCTATTTGATTCGGTTCAATTCGATTATTTTCAATTCGATTCTATTCGATTCTTTTCATTTTGATTCGATTCTTTTCGATTCAATTCTTTTCGACTTGGCTTGATTCGATCATTTGGATTCGATTTGTTACATCACGATTCAATTCTTTTCGATTCTGTTCGATTCGATTCTTTCGATTCAGTTCGTTTCGATTCTTTTTGATTCGATTCGATTCTTTTCCATTCGATGATTCGATTAGTTTCGATGTTTTCGAATCGTTTCAATTCGATTCAAATTCTTTTCTATTCGATTTGATTCTTTGCTATCTATTCGATTCTTTTCGATTCGATTCGATTCGATTCGTTTCGATTCCATCTTTTTGATTCGACACGATTCGATTCGAATCTTTTCGATTCGATTCAACTCAACTCAGTTCTTTTCGATTCGATTTTTTCGATTCGATTCTTTTCAATTCGATTCAAATCGATTCATTCCAATTCAATTCTTTCCGATTCGATTCGATTCTTTTCGATTCGATTCGATTCTTTTAATTCGATTCGAGTCTTTTCAATTCGATTCAATTCGATTCTTTTCAATTCAATTCTTTTCGATTCGATTCTTTTCGATTCGATTCGATTTGATTCTTTTCGAATTGATTCATTTCGATTCGATCTTTTTTTTTTTTTTTTTTTTAAAGGATATTATTTCTTTATTGCTGAGAGAGCCGGTCACCGCTCAAGCACCGAGGCGTCCCAAGTAAGGAAACTCCTCGCCACATACAGATACAACCGAAAGTGAGCACCGACGTGAGCGGTCATAAGGACGACACGGGGACGGATGACACGCGAAAAGCCCCGAAGGCCAAGCCGTAACCACAAGAAAGTCAAAGAATAGCTCACGAGGCCTCCGAGGCGCACGCAGCCAGAAACGAGGTCTGATCTTAGCCACCAGAATCACCAGGGGAAAGCGCGAACGCAGTCCCCCACTACCACAAATTATGCAGTCGAGTTTCCCACATTTGGGGAAATCGCAGGGGTCAGCACATCCGGAGTGCAATGGATAAGCCTCGCCCTGGGAAAACCACCTTCGTGATCATGGTATCTCCCCTGCCAGGTAAGTATCGATCTTTTTGATTTGATACGATTCTTGTCGATTCCATTAAATTTGATTCGATTCCTTTCAATTCAATTAGATTGTTTTCGAGTCGATTCCAATCAATTCGATTCTTTTCTATTCGATTCGATTCTTTTCATTTGATTTGATTCTTTTCGATACGATTCGATTCGATTCCATTTGATTTTTTTCGATTTGATTCGATACGATTCTTTTCATTTCGATTCAAATCGATTCTTTTCGATTCTATTCGTTTCGATTGGATTCGATTCCTTTTCTTTAGATTCGGTTCTTTGCGATTCGATCCTTTTTGATTCGATTCGATTCTTTTCGATTCTTTTCGATTCGAGTCTTTTCGATTCGAATCAATTCGATTCTTTTTGATTTGAATCAATTCTTTTTGATTCAATTCTTTTCCATTCGATTCGATTCTTTTCGATTCGATTCTTTTCGATTCGATATTACTCGATTTGATTGTTTTTGATTTGATTCGAATCTTTTCTATTCTATTCATTTCAATTCTTTTCGATTCGATTTGATACGATTAGATTTTTTTCGATTGGATTCGATTCGGTACGTCGATTCTTTTCGATTCTATTCAGTTAGATTCTTTTCAATTCGGTTTGATTCTTTTTGTTTCGGTTTGATTCTTTTTGATTCAATTCTTTTTGATTCGATTCAATTCTTTTCATTCAATTTGATTCGATTCGATTCTTTTCCTTTCAAATCGATTCATTTCGATTTGATTCTTTTCTATTCGATTCGATTCTCTTCGATTCAATTCAATTCGATTCGATTCTCTTCGATTTAATTCAATTCGATTCTTTTCGATTCGATTCCATTCGATTCTTTTCGATTCAATTCAATTCGATTCTTTTTGTTTCAATTCGATTCTTTTTGATTCTATTCTTTTCCATTCGATTCGAGTCTTTTCTCTTTGATTCGATTCTTTTCGATTCGATTCCTTTCGATTCAATTTGATTCTTTTCGTTTCGATTCTCTTCTTTTCTATTCTATTCGATTCACTTGTTTTTTATTCGATTCGATTCAATTCTTTTCATTCCAATTTGATTCGAATCGACTCTTTTCGATTCAATTCCATTCGGTTTGATTCTATTTGTTTCGATTTGATTCTTTTGGATTTCATTAGATTAGATTCTTTTCGATTCGATTCGAATATTTCATTCAATTCGATTCGATTCGGCTCTTTTCAAATCGATTCGTTTCGATTCGATTCTTTGCTATTCGATTTGATTCTTTTCGTTTCAATTTGATTCTTTTCGATTCGATTCAATTCGATTCAATTCTTTTCAGATCGATTCGATTCTTTTCAATTTGATACGATTCGATTCTTTTCGATTTGATTCGACTCAATGCTTTTCGATTCAATTCGTTTCGATTCTTTTCGATTCGATTCAATTCGATGCTATTCGGTTCTTTTTGATTCCATTAAATTTGATTTGATTCTTTTCTACTCAATTAGATTCTTTTCGATTCGTTTCCATACAATTCGATTCTTTTCCATTCGATTCGATTCGATTGTTTTCGATTCGATTCAATTTTCTATCAATTCGATTAGATTCTTTTCAAATCGATTCTTTTCGATTCGATTCAATTAGATTTTTTGATTCGATTAAATACAATGCGATTCTTTTGTTTCAATTCGATTCTTTTTTATTCGATTGTTTTCGATTCGATTCGATTCAATTCTTTTCATTTCGATTCGATTCATTTCTATTCAATTCTTTTTGATTCTATTCAATTTTTTCGATTCGATTCTTTACGTTTCGAGTCGATTCCTTTCGATTCGATTCTTTTATAATCTATTCAATTCATTTCTTTTCGATTCGATTCAATACAATTGGATTCTTTTCGATTCGATTCCTTACCATTAGATTCTTCTCTATTTGATTCAATTCGATTCTTTCGATTCAATTAGATTCGATTCTTTATGCTTTGATTCGATTCGATTCTTTTAATTTCGATTCGATTTTTTTTCGATTTGATTCTTTCGATTCGATTCGATTCTTTTCACTTCGGTTCGTTTCTTTTCAATTCGATTCGAATCTTTTCGATTCTATTGGATTTGATTCAAATCTTATCGATTTTATTCGATTCGATTCTTTTCTATTCAACTCGATTCTTTTCGATTCGATTCGATTCGACAGTTTTCGTTTCGATTCGATTCTTTTCGATTCGATTTGATTCTTTTCATTTCGATTAGATTCTCTTCGATTCGATTCTTTTCGTTTCGATTAGATTCTTTTCGATTCGATTCGATTCAATTCTTTTCACTTCGACTCGATTCTACTCGGTTCATCTCGAATCGATTCGATTCTTTTTGATTTGATCTATTCGATTCTTTTCGATTCAGTTCGATTCAATTCGATTCTTTTCTATTTGATTCGATTCTTTTCCACTCGATGTGATTTGATTCGTTTTGATTTTTTCGATTTGTTTCAATTCGAATCTATTCGATTCTTTTCGTTTCAATTCGATTCGATTCTTTTTGATTCAATTCCATTCGATTCGAATAGATTCGATTCTTTTCGATTCGATACGATTCGATTCTTTTCGATGCGAATCAATTCGATTCGATTCTTTTTTATTCGATTCGATTCGATTCTTTTAGATTTGATTCGATACGATTCTTTTCTATTCGATTCTTTTCGATTCGATTCGATTCTTTTCGATTCGATTCGATTCGATTCTTTTCAATTTGATTCGTTTCGATTTGAATCTTTTTGTTTTGATTTGATTTTCTACAATTCGATTCTTTGGATTCGATTCTTTTTGATTTGATTAGATTCGATTCATTTCAATTCAAATCAATTCAATATGATTCGATTCGTTGCAATCTGATTCGATTTTTTCGAATCGATTTGATTCGATTCGATTAGTTTCGATTCGATTATCGATTCAATTCAATTCCAATTATTCTCAATTCGATTCGATTATTTTTATTCAATTCTATTATTTTCGATTCGATGCGATTCGATTCGATTCTTTTCGATTCAATCAATTCGATTTGATTCTTTTCAATTCGATTCGATTCTTTTCGATTTGATTGCATTCGATTCAATTGTTTTCGATTTGATTTGATTCTTTCGATTCGATTCGATTCTTTTCATTACGATTCAATTCAATTCGATTCTTTTCGATTCGATTTGATTCTTTTCGGTTCGATTCGATTCTTTTCGATTCGATTCGATTCGACACTTTTCGTTTCGATTCGATTCTTTTCGATTCGATTGATTCTTTTCGTTTCGATTAGATTCTCTTTGATTCGATTCTTTTCGATTCCATTTGATTTGATTCTTCTCCATTCGATTCGATTCAATTCTTTTCGAATCGATTCGATAAGATTCTTTTCATTCGATTCAATTCTGTTCGATTCTATTCTATTTGATTCGGTTCAATTCGATTATTTTCAATTCGATTCTATTCGATTCTTTTCATTTTGATTCGATTCTTTTCGATTCAATTCTTTTCGACTTGGCTTGATTCGATCATTTGGATTCGATTTGTTACATCACGATTCAATTCTTTTCGATTCTGTTCGATTCGATTCTTTCGATTCAGTTCGTTTCGATTCTTTTTGATTCGATTCGATTCTTTTCCATTCGATGATTCGATTAGTTTCGATGTTTTCGAATCGTTTCAATTCGATTCAAATTCTTTTCTATTCGATTTGATTCTTTGCTATCTATTCGATTCTTTTCGATTCGATTCGATTCGATTCGTTTCGATTCCATCTTTTTGATTCGACACGATTCGATTCGAATCTTTTCGATTCGATTCAACTCAACTCAGTTCTTTTCGATTCGATTTTTTCGATTCGATTCTTTTCAATTCGATTCAAATCGATTCATTCCAATTCAATTCTTTCCGATTCGATTCGATTCTTTTCGATTCGATTCGATTCTTTTAATTCGATTCGAGTCTTTTCAATTCGATTCAATTCGATTCTTTTCAATTCAATTCTTTTCGATTCGATTCTTTTCGATTCGATTCGATTTGATTCTTTTCGAATTGATTCATTTCGATTCGATCTTTTTTTTTTTTTTTTTTTTAAAGGATATTATTTCTTTATTGCTGAGAGAGCCGGTCACCGCTCAAGCACCGAGGCGTCCCAAGTAAGGAAACTCCTCGCCACATACAGATACAACCGAAAGTGAGCACCGACGTGAGCGGTCATAAGGACGACACGGGGACGGATGACACGCGAAAAGCCCCGAAGGCCAAGCCGTAACCACAAGAAAGTCAAAGAATAGCTCACGAGGCCTCCGAGGCGCACGCAGCCAGAAACGAGGTCTGATCTTAGCCACCAGAATCACCAGGGGAAAGCGCGAACGCAGTCCCCCACTACCACAAATTATGCAGTCGAGTTTCCCACATTTGGGGAAATCGCAGGGGTCAGCACATCCGGAGTGCAATGGATAAGCCTCGCCCTGGGAAAACCACCTTCGTGATCATGGTATCTCCCCTGCCAGGTAAGTATCGATCTTTTTGATTTGATACGATTCTTGTCGATTCCATTAAATTTGATTCGATTCCTTTCAATTCAATTAGATTGTTTTCGAGTCGATTCCAATCAATTCGATTCTTTTCTATTCGATTCGATTCTTTTCATTTGATTTGATTCTTTTCGATACGATTCGATTCGATTCCATTTGATTTTTTTCGATTTGATTCGATACGATTCTTTTCATTTCGATTCAAATCGATTCTTTTCGATTCTATTCGTTTCGATTGGATTCGATTCCTTTTCTTTAGATTCGGTTCTTTGCGATTCGATCCTTTTTGATTCGATTCGATTCTTTTCGATTCTTTTCGATTCGAGTCTTTTCGATTCGAATCAATTCGATTCTTTTTGATTTGAATCAATTCTTTTTGATTCAATTCTTTTCCATTCGATTCGATTCTTTTCGATTCGATTCTTTTCGATTCGATATTACTCGATTTGATTGTTTTTGATTTGATTCGAATCTTTTCTATTCTATTCATTTCAATTCTTTTCGATTCGATTTGATACGATTAGATTTTTTTCGATTGGATTCGATTCGGTACGTCGATTCTTTTCGATTCTATTCAGTTAGATTCTTTTCAATTCGGTTTGATTCTTTTTGTTTCGGTTTGATTCTTTTTGATTCAATTCTTTTTGATTCGATTCAATTCTTTTCATTCAATTTGATTCGATTCGATTCTTTTCCTTTCAAATCGATTCATTTCGATTTGATTCTTTTCTATTCGATTCGATTCTCTTCGATTCAATTCAATTCGATTCGATTCTCTTCGATTTAATTCAATTCGATTCTTTTCGATTCGATTCCATTCGATTCTTTTCGATTCAATTCAATTCGATTCTTTTTGTTTCAATTCGATTCTTTTTGATTCTATTCTTTTCCATTCGATTCGAGTCTTTTCTCTTTGATTCGATTCTTTTCGATTCGATTCCTTTCGATTCAATTTGATTCTTTTCGTTTCGATTCTCTTCTTTTCTATTCTATTCGATTCACTTGTTTTTTATTCGATTCGATTCAATTCTTTTCATTCCAATTTGATTCGAATCGACTCTTTTCGATTCAATTCCATTCGGTTTGATTCTATTTGTTTCGATTTGATTCTTTTGGATTTCATTAGATTAGATTCTTTTCGATTCGATTCGAATATTTCATTCAATTCGATTCGATTCGGCTCTTTTCAAATCGATTCGTTTCGATTCGATTCTTTGCTATTCGATTTGATTCTTTTCGTTTCAATTTGATTCTTTTCGATTCGATTCAATTCGATTCAATTCTTTTCAGATCGATTCGATTCTTTTCAATTTGATACGATTCGATTCTTTTCGATTTGATTCGACTCAATGCTTTTCGATTCAATTCGTTTCGATTCTTTTCGATTCGATTCAATTCGATGCTATTCGGTTCTTTTTGATTCCATTAAATTTGATTTGATTCTTTTCTACTCAATTAGATTCTTTTCGATTCGTTTCCATACAATTCGATTCTTTTCCATTCGATTCGATTCGATTGTTTTCGATTCGATTCAATTTTCTATCAATTCGATTAGATTCTTTTCAAATCGATTCTTTTCGATTCGATTCAATTAGATTTTTTGATTCGATTAAATACAATGCGATTCTTTTGTTTCAATTCGATTCTTTTTTATTCGATTGTTTTCGATTCGATTCGATTCAATTCTTTTCATTTCGATTCGATTCATTTCTATTCAATTCTTTTTGATTCTATTCAATTTTTTCGATTCGATTCTTTACGTTTCGAGTCGATTCCTTTCGATTCGATTCTTTTATAATCTATTCAATTCATTTCTTTTCGATTCGATTCAATACAATTGGATTCTTTTCGATTCGATTCCTTACCATTAGATTCTTCTCTATTTGATTCAATTCGATTCTTTCGATTCAATTAGATTCGATTCTTTATGCTTTGATTCGATTCGATTCTTTTAATTTCGATTCGATTTTTTTTTCGATTTGATTCTTTCGATTCGATTCGATTCTTTTCACTTCGGTTCGTTTCTTTTCAATTCGATTCGAATCTTTTCGATTCTATTGGATTTGATTCAAATCTTATCGATTTTATTCGATTCGATTCTTTTCTATTCAACTCGATTCTTTTCGATTCGATTCGATTCGACAGTTTTCGTTTCGATTCGATTCTTTTCGATTCGATTTGATTCTTTTCATTTCGATTAGATTCTCTTCGATTCGATTCTTTTCGTTTCGATTAGATTCTTTTCGATTCGATTCGATTCAATTCTTTTCACTTCGACTCGATTCTACTCGGTTCATCTCGAATCGATTCGATTCTTTTTGATTTGATCTATTCGATTCTTTTCGATTCAGTTCGATTCAATTCGATTCTTTTCTATTTGATTCGATTCTTTTCCACTCGATGTGATTTGATTCGTTTTGATTTTTTTCGATTTGTTTCAATTCGAATCTATTCGATTCTTTTCGTTTCAATTCGATTCGATTCTTTTTGATTCAATTCCATTCGATTCGAATAGATTCGATTCTTTTCGATTCGATACGATTCGATTCTTTTCGATGCGAATCAATTCGATTCGATTCTTTTTTATTCGATTCGATTCGATTCTTTTAGATTTGATTCGATACGATTCTTTTCTATTCGATTCTTTTCGATTCGATTCGATTCTTTTCGATTCGATTCGATTCGATTCTTTTCAATTTGATTCGTTTCGATTTGAATCTTTTTGTTTTGATTTGATTTTCTACAATTCGATTCTTTGGATTCGATTCTTTTTGATTTGATTAGATTCGATTCATTTCAATTCAAATCAATTCAATATGATTCGATTCGTTGCAATCTGATTCGATTTTTTCGAATCGATTTGATTCGATTCGATTAGTTTCGATTCGATTATCGATTCAATTCAATTCCAATTATTCTCAATTCGATTCGATTATTTTTATTCAATTCTATTATTTTCGATTCGATGCGATTCGATTCGATTCTTTTCGATTCAATCAATTCGATTTGATTCTTTTCAATTCGATTCGATTCTTTTCGATTTGATTGCATTCGATTCAATTGTTTTCGATTGATTTGATTCTTTCGATTCGATTCGATTCTTTTCATTACGATTCAATTCAATTCGATTCTTTTCGATTCGATTTGATTCTTTTCGGTTCGATTCGATTCTTTTCGATTCGATTCGATTCGACACTTTTCGTTTCGATTCGATTCTTTTCGATTCGATTGATTCTTTTCGTTTCGATTAGATTCTCTTTGATTCGATTCTTTTCGATTCCATTTGATTTGATTCTTCTCCATTCGATTCGATTCAATTCTTTTCGAATCGATTCGATAAGATTCTTTTCATTCGATTCAATTCTGTTCGATTCTATTCTATTTGATTCGGTTCAATTCGATTATTTTCAATTCGATTCTATTCGATTCTTTTCATTTTGATTCGATTCTTTTCGATTCAATTCTTTTCGACTTGGCTTGATTCGATCATTTGGATTCGATTTGTTACATCACGATTCAATTCTTTTCGATTCTGTTCGATTCGATTCTTTCGATTCAGTTCGTTTCGATTCTTTTTGATTCGATTCGATTCTTTTCCATTCGATGATTCGATTAGTTTCGATGTTTTCGAATCGTTTCAATTCGATTCAAATTCTTTTCTATTCGATTTGATTCTTTGCTATCTATTCGATTCTTTTCGATTCGATTCGATTCGATTCGTTTCGATTCCATCTTTTTGATTCGACACGATTCGATTCGAATCTTTTCGATTCGATTCAACTCAACTCAGTTCTTTTCGATTCGATTTTTTCGATTCGATTCTTTTCAATTCGATTCAAATCGATTCATTCCAATTCAATTCTTTCCGATTCGATTCGATTCTTTTCGATTCGATTCGATTCTTTTAATTCGATTCGAGTCTTTTCAATTCGATTCAATTCGATTCTTTTCAATTCAATTCTTTTCGATTCGATTCTTTTCGATTCGATTCGATTTGATTCTTTTCGAATTGATTCATTTCGATTCGATCTTTTTTTTTTTTTTTTTTTAAAGGATATTATTTCTTTATTGCTGAGAGAGCCGGTCACCGCTCAAGCACCGAGGCGTCCCAAGTAAGGAAACTCCTCGCCACATACAGATACAACCGAAAGTGAGCACCGACGTGAGCGGTCATAAGGACGACACGGGGACGGATGACACGCGAAAAGCCCCGAAGGCCAAGCCGTAACCACAAGAAAGTCAAAGAATAGCTCACGAGGCCTCCGAGGCGCACGCAGCCAGAAACGAGGTCTGATCTTAGCCACCAGAATCACCAGGGGAAAGCGCGAACGCAGTCCCCCACTACCACAAATTATGCAGTCGAGTTTCCCACATTTGGGGAAATCGCAGGGGTCAGCACATCCGGAGTGCAATGGATAAGCCTCGCCCTGGGAAAACCACCTTCGTGATCATGGTATCTCCCCTGCCAGGTAAGTATCGATCTTTTTGATTTGATACGATTCTTGTCGATTCCATTAAATTTGATTCGATTCCTTTCAATTCAATTAGATTGTTTTCGAGTCGATTCCAATCAATTCGATTCTTTTCTATTCGATTCGATTCTTTTCATTTGATTTGATTCTTTTCGATACGATTCGATTCGATTCCATTTGATTTTTTTCGATTTGATTCGATACGATTCTTTTCATTTCGATTCAAATCGATTCTTTTCGATTCTATTCGTTTCGATTGGATTCGATTCCTTTTCTTTAGATTCGGTTCTTTGCGATTCGATCCTTTTTGATTCGATTCGATTCTTTTCGATTCTTTTCGATTCGAGTCTTTTCGATTCGAATCAATTCGATTCTTTTTGATTTGAATCAATTCTTTTTGATTCAATTCTTTTCCATTCGATTCGATTCTTTTCGATTCGATTCTTTTCGATTCGATATTACTCGATTTGATTGTTTTTGATTTGATTCGAATCTTTTCTATTCTATTCATTTCAATTCTTTTCGATTCGATTTGATACGATTAGATTTTTTTCGATTGGATTCGATTCGGTACGTCGATTCTTTTCGATTCTATTCAGTTAGATTCTTTTCAATTCGGTTTGATTCTTTTTGTTTCGGTTTGATTCTTTTTGATTCAATTCTTTTTGATTCGATTCAATTCTTTTCATTCAATTTGATTCGATTCGATTCTTTTCCTTTCAAATCGATTCATTTCGATTTGATTCTTTTCTATTCGATTCGATTCTCTTCGATTCAATTCAATTCGATTCTCTTCGATTTAATTCAATTCGATTCTTTTCGATTCGATTCCATTCGATTCTTTTCGATTCAATTCAATTCGATTCTTTTTGTTTCAATTCGATTCTTTTTGATTCTATTCTTTTCCATTCGATTCGAGTCTTTTCTCTTTGATTCGATTCTTTTCGATTCGATTCCTTTCGATTCAATTTGATTCTTTTCGTTTCGATTCTCTTCTTTTCTATTCTATTCGATTCACTTGTTTTTTATTCGATTCGATTCAATTCTTTTCATTCCAATTTGATTCGAATCGACTCTTTTCGATTCAATTCCATTCGGTTTGATTCTATTTGTTTCGATTTGATTCTTTTGGATTTCATTAGATTAGATTCTTTTCGATTCGATTCGAATATTTCATTCAATTCGATTCGATTCGGCTCTTTTCAAATCGATTCGTTTCGATTCGATTCTTTGCTATTCGATTTGATTCTTTTCGTTTCAATTTGATTCTTTTCGATTCGATTCAATTCGATTCAATTCTTTTCAGATCGATTCGATTCTTTTCAATTTGATACGATTCGATTCTTTTCGATTTGATTCGACTCAATGCTTTTCGATTCAATTCGTTTCGATTCTTTTCGATTCGATTCAATTCGATGCTATTCGGTTCTTTTTGATTCCATTAAATTTGATTTGATTCTTTTCTACTCAATTAGATTCTTTTCGATTCGTTTCCATACAATTCGATTCTTTTCCATTCGATTCGATTCGATTGTTTTCGATTCGATTCAATTTTCTATCAATTCGATTAGATTCTTTTCAAATCGATTCTTTTCGATTCGATTCAATTAGATTTTTTGATTCGATTAAATACAATGCGATTCTTTTGTTTCAATTCGATTCTTTTTTATTCGATTGTTTTCGATTCGATTCGATTCAATTCTTTTCATTTCGATTCGATTCATTTCTATTCAATTCTTTTTGATTCTATTCAATTTTTTCGATTCGATTCTTTACGTTTCGAGTCGATTCCTTTCGATTCGATTCTTTTATAATCTATTCAATTCATTTCTTTTCGATTCGATTCAATACAATTGGATTCTTTTCGATTCGATTCCTTACCATTAGATTCTTCTCTATTTGATTCAATTCGATTCTTTCGATTCAATTAGATTCGATTCTTTATGCTTTGATTCGATTCGATTCTTTTAATTTCGATTCGATTTTTTTTCGATTTGATTCTTTCGATTCGATTCGATTCTTTTCACTTCGGTTCGTTTCTTTTCAATTCGATTCGAATCTTTTCGATTCTATTGGATTTGATTCAAATCTTATCGATTTTATTCGATTCGAATTCTTTTCTATTCAACTCGATTCTTTTCGATTCGATTCGATTCGACAGTTTTCGTTTCGATTCGATTCTTTTCGATTCGATTTGATTCTTTTCATTTCGATTAGATTCTCTTCGATTCGATTCTTTTCGTTTCGATTAGATTCTTTTCGATTCGATTCGATTCAATTCTTTTCACTTCGACTCGATTCTACTCGGTTCATCTCGAATCGATTCGATTCTTTTTGATTTGATCTATTCGATTCTTTTCGATTCAGTTCGATTCAATTCGATTCTTTTCTATTTGATTCGATTCTTTTCCACTCGATGTGATTTGATTCGTTTTGATTTTTTCGATTTGTTTCAATTCGAATCTATTCGATTCTTTTCGTTTCAATTCGATTCGATTCTTTTTGATTCAATTCCATTCGATTCGAATAGATTCGATTCTTTTCGATTCGATACGATTCGATTCTTTTCGATGCGAATCAATTCGATTCGATTCTTTTTTATTCGATTCGATTCGATTCTTTTAGATTTGATTCGATACGATTCTTTTCTATTCGATTCTTTTCGATTCGATTCGATTCTTTTCGATTCGATTCGATTCGATTCTTTTCAATTTGATTCGTTTCGATTTGAATCTTTTTGTTTTGATTTGATTTTCTACAATTCGATTCTTTGGATTCGATTCTTTTTGATTTGATTAGATTCGATTCATTTCAATTCAAATCAATTCAATATGATTCGATTCGTTGCAATCTGATTCGATTTTTTCGAATCGATTTGATTCGATTCGATTAGTTTCGATTCGATTATCGATTCAATTCAATTCCAATTATTCTCAATTCGATTCGATTATTTTTATTCAATTCTATTATTTTCGATTCGATGCGATTCGATTCGATTCTTTTCGATTCAATCAATTCGATTTGATTCTTTTCAATTCGATTCGATTCTTTTCGATTTGATTGCATTCGATTCAATTGTTTTCGATTTGATTTGATTCTTTCGATTCGATTCGATTCTTTTCATTACGATTCAATTCAATTCGATTCTTTTCGATTCGATTTGATTCTTTTCGGTTCGATTCGATTCTTTTCGATTCGATTCGATTCGACACTTTTCGTTTCGATTCGATTCTTTTCGATTCGATTGATTCTTTTCGTTTCGATTAGATTCTCTTTGATTCGATTCTTTTCGATTCCATTTGATTTGATTCTTCTCCATTCGATTCGATTCAATTCTTTTCGAATCGATTCGATAAGATTCTTTTCATTCGATTCAATTCTGTTCGATTCTATTCTATTTGATTCGGTTCAATTCGATTATTTTCAATTCGATTCTATTCGATTCTTTTCATTTTGATTCGATTCTTTTCGATTCAATTCTTTTCGACTTGGCTTGATTCGATCATTTGGATTCGATTTGTTACATCACGATTCAATTCTTTTCGATTCTGTTCGATTCGATTCTTTCGATTCAGTTCGTTTCGATTCTTTTTGATTCGATTCGATTCTTTTCCATTCGATGATTCGATTAGTTTCGATGTTTTCGAATCGTTTCAATTCGATTCAAATTCTTTTCTATTCGATTTGATTCTTTGCTATCTATTCGATTCTTTTCGATTCGATTCGATTCGATTCGTTTCGATTCCATCTTTTTGATTCGACACGATTCGATTCGAATCTTTTCGATTCGATTCAACTCAACTCAGTTCTTTTCGATTCGATTTTTTCGATTCGATTCTTTTCAATTCGATTCAAATCGATTCATTCCAATTCAATTCTTTCCGATTCGATTCGATTCTTTTCGATTCGATTCGATTCTTTTAATTCGATTCGAGTCTTTTCAATTCGATTCAATTCGATTCTTTTCAATTCAATTCTTTTCGATTCGATTCTTTTCGATTCGATTCGATTTGATTCTTTTCGAATTGATTCATTTCGATTCGATCTTTTTTTTTTTTTTTTTTTAAAGGATATTATTTCTTTATTGCTGAGAGAGCCGGTCACCGCTCAAGCACCGAGGCGTCCCAAGTAAGGAAACTCCTCGCCACATACAGATACAACCGAAAGTGAGCACCGACGTGAGCGGTCATAAGGACGACACGGGGACGGATGACACGCGAAAAGCCCCGAAGGCCAAGCCGTAACCACAAGAAAGTCAAAGAATAGCTCACGAGGCCTCCGAGGCGCACGCAGCCAGAAACGAGGTCTGATCTTAGCCACCAGAATCACCAGGGGAAAGCGCGAACGCAGTCCCCCACTACCACAAATTATGCAGTCGAGTTTCCCACATTTGGGGAAATCGCAGGGGTCAGCACATCCGGAGTGCAATGGATAAGCCTCGCCCTGGGAAAACCACCTTCGTGATCATGGTATCTCCCCTGCCAGGTAAGTATCGATCTTTTTGATTTGATACGATTCTTGTCGATTCCATTAAATTTGATTCGATTCCTTTCAATTCAATTAGATTGTTTTCGAGTCGATTCCAATCAATTCGATTCTTTTCTATTCGATTCGATTCTTTTCATTTGATTTGATTCTTTTCGATACGATTCGATTCGATTCCATTTGATTTTTTCGATTTGATTCGATACGATTCTTTTCATTTCGATTCAAATCGATTCTTTTCGATTCTATTCGTTTCGATTGGATTCGATTCCTTTTCTTTAGATTCGGTTCTTTGCGATTCGATCCTTTTTGATTCGATTCGATTCTTTTCGATTCTTTTCGATTCGAGTCTTTTCGATTCGAATCAATTCGATTCTTTTTGATTTGAATCAATTCTTTTTGATTCAATTCTTTTCCATTCGATTCGATTCTTTTCGATTCGATTCTTTTCGATTCGATATTACTCGATTTGATTGTTTTTGATTTGATTCGAATCTTTTCTATTCTATTCATTTCAATTCTTTTCGATTCGATTTGATACGATTAGATTTTTTTCGATTGGATTCGATTCGGTACGTCGATTCTTTTCGATTCTATTCAGTTAGATTCTTTTCAATTCGGTTTGATTCTTTTTGTTTCGGTTTGATTCTTTTTGATTCAATTCTTTTTGATTCGATTCAATTCTTTTCATTCAATTTGATTCGATTCGATTCTTTTCCTTTCAAATCGATTCATTTCGATTTGATTCTTTTCTATTCGATTCGATTCTCTTCGATTCAATTCAATTCGATTCTCTTCGATTTAATTCAATTCGATTCTTTTCGATTCGATTCCATTCGATTCTTTTCGATTCAATTCAATTCGATTCTTTTTGTTTCAATTCGATTCTTTTGATTCTATTCTTTCCATTCGATTCGAGTCTTTTCTCTTTGATTCGATTCTTTTCGATTCGATTCCTTTCGATTCAATTTGATTCTTTTCGTTTCGATTCTCTTCTTTTCTATTCTATTCGATTCACTTGTTTTTTATTCGATTCGATTCAATTCTTTTCATTCCAATTTGATTCGAATCGACTCTTTTCGATTCCAATTCCATTCGGTTTGATTCTATTTGTTTCGATTTGATTCTTTTGGATTTCATTAGATTAGATTCTTTTCGATTCGATTCGAATATTTCATTCAATTCGATTCGATTCGGCTCTTTTCAAATCGATTCGTTTCGATTCGATTCTTTGCTATTCGATTTGATTCTTTTCGTTTCAATTTGATTCTTTTCGATTCGATTCAATTCGATTCAATTCTTTTCAGATCGATTCGATTCTTTTCAATTTGATACGATTCGATTCTTTTCGATTTGATTCGACTCAATGCTTTTCGATTCAATTCGTTTCGATTCTTTTCGATTCGATTCAATTCGATGCTATTCGGTTCTTTTTGATTCCATTAAATTTGATTTGATTCTTTTCTACTCAATTAGATTCTTTTCGATTCGTTTCCATACAATTCGATTCTTTTCCATTCGATTCGATTCGATTGTTTTCGATTCGATTCAATTTTCTATCATTCGATTAGATTCTTTTCAAATCGATTCTTTTCGATTCGATTCAATTAGATTTTTTGATTCGATTAAATACAATGCGATTCTTTTGTTTCAATTCGATTCTTTTTTATTCGATTGTTTTCGATTCGATTCGATTCAATTCTTTTCATTTCGATTCGATTCATTTCTATTCAATTCTTTTTGATTCTATTCAATTTTTTTCGATTCGATTCTTTACGTTTCGAGTCGATTCCTTTCGATTCGATTCTTTTATAATCTATTCAATTCATTTCTTTTCGATTCGATTCAATACAATTGGATTCTTTTCGATTCGATTCCTTACCATTAGATTCTTCTCTATTTGATTCAATTCGATTCTTTCGATTCAATTAGATTCGATTCTCTATGCTTTGATTCGATTCGATTCTTTTAATTTTCGATTCGATTTTTTTTTCGATTTGATTCTTTCGATTCGATTCGATTCTTTTCACTTCGGTTCGTTTCTTTTCAATTCGATTCGAATCTTTTCGATTCTATTGGATTTGATTCAAATCTTATCGATTTTATTCGATTCGATTCTTTTCTATTCAACTCGATTCTTTTCGATTCGATTCGATTCGACAGTTTTCGTTTCGATTCGATTCTTTTCGATTCGATTTGATTCTTTTCATTTCGATTAGATTCTCTTCGATTCGATTCTTTTCGTTTCGATTAGATTCTTTTCGATTCGATTCGATTCAATTCTTTTCACTTCGACTCGATTCTACTCGGTTCATCTCGAATCGATTCGATTTTTGATTTGATCTATTCGATTCTTTTCGATTCAGTTCGATTCAATTCGATTCTTTTCTATTTGATTCGATTCTTTTCCACTCGATGTGATTTGATTCGTTTTGATTTTTTCGATTTGTTTCAATTCGAATCTATTCGATTCTTTTCGTTTCAATTCGATTCGATTCTTTTTGATTCAATTCCATTCGATTCGAATAGATTCGATTCTTTTTCGATTCGATACGATTCGATCTTTTCGATGCGAATCAATTCGATTCGATTCTTTTCGATTCGATTCGATTCTTTTAGATTTGATTCGATACGATTCTTTTCTATTCGATTCTTTTCGATTCGATTCGATTCTTTTCGATTCGATTCGATTCGATTCTTTTCAATTTGATTCGTTTCGATTTGAATCTTTTTGTTTTGATTTGATTTTCTACAATTCGATTCTTTGGATTCGATTCTTTTTGATTTGATTAGATTCGATTCATTTCAATTCAAATCAATTCAATATGATTCGATTCGTTGCAATCTGATTCGATTTTTTCGAATCGATTTGATTCGATTCGATTAGTTTCGATTCGATTATCGATTCAATTCAATTCCAATTATTCTCAATTCGATTCGATTTTTATTCAATTCTATTATTTTCGATTCGATGCGATTCGATTCGATTCTTTTCGATTCAATCAATTCGATTTGATTCTTTTCAATTCGATTCGATTTTTCGATTTGATTGCATTCGATTCAATTGTTTCGATTCGATTTGATTCTTTCGATTCGATTCGATTCTTTCATTACGATTCAATTCAATTCGATTCTTTTCGATTCGATTTGATTCTTTTCGGTTCGATTCGATTCTTTTCGATTCGATTCGATTCGACACTTTTCGTTTCGATTCGATTCTTTTCGATTCGATTGATTCTTTCGTTTCGATTAGATTCTCTTTGATTCGATTCTTTCGATTCCATTTGATTTGATTCTCCATTCGATTCGATTCAATTCTTTTCGAATCGATTCGATAAGATTCTTTTCATTCGATTCAATTCTGTTCGATTCTATTCTATTTGATTCGGTTCAATTCGATTATTTTCAATTCGATTCTATTCGATTCTTTTCATTTTGATTCGATTCTTTTCGATTCAATTCTTTTCGACTTGGCTTGATTCGATCATTTGGATTCGATTTGTTACATCACGATTCAATTCTTTTCGATTCTGTTCGATTCGATTCTTTCGATTCAGTTCGTTTCGATTCTTTTTGATTCGATTCGATTCTTTTCCATTCGATGATTCGATGAGTTTCGATGTTTTCGAATCGTTTCAATTCGATTCAAATTCTTTTCTATTCGATTTGATTCTTTGCTATCTATTCGATTCTTTTCGATTCGATTCGTTTCGATTCCATCTTTTTGATTCGACACGATTCGATTCGAATCTTTTCGATTCGATTCAACTCAACTCAGTTCTTTTCGATTCGATTTTTTCGATTCGATTCTTTTCAATTCGATTCAAATCGATTCATTCCAATTCAATTCTTTCCGATTCGATTCGATTCTTTTCGATTCGATTCGATTCTTTTAATTCGATTCGAGTCTTTTCAATTCGATTCAATTCGATTCTTTTCAATTCAATTCTTTTCGATTCGATTCTTTTCGATTCGATTCGATTTGATTCTTTTCGAATTGATTCATTTCGATTCGATCTTTTTTTTTTTTTTTTTTTAAAGGATATTATTTCTTATTGCTGAGAGACCGGTCACCGCTCAAGCACCGAGGCGTCCCAAGTAAGGAAACTCCTCGCCACATACAGATACAACCGAAAGTGAGCACCGACGTGAGCGGTCATAAGGACGACACGGGGACGGATGACACGCGAAAAGCCCGAAGGCCAAGCGTAACCACAAAAAGTCAAAGAATAGCTCACGAGGCCTCCGAGGCGCACGCAGCCAGAAACGAGGTCTGATCTTAGCCACCAGAATCACCAGGGGAAAGCGCGAACGCAGTCCCCCACTACCACAAATTATGCAGTCGAGTTTCCACATTTGGGGAAATCGCAGGGGTCAGCACATCCGGAGTGCAATGGATAAGCCTCGCCCTGGGAAAACCACCTTCGTGATCATGGTATCTCCCCTGCCAGGTAAGTATCGATCTTTTTGATTTGATACGATTCTTGTCGATTCATTAAATTTGATTCGATTCCTTTCAATTCAATTAGATTGTTTTCGAGTCGATTCCAATCA